>NC_134701.1:255135066-255325066 GCF_043290135.1 Rhipicephalus microplus
TTTCATCTCGACAGAACGCGCTCGTAAATAGATGATACTGTGCGATGCCAAAGCTGCTCTTCAAACCATCGGTGGCTTCATGAGACAAGGTTCATATCATATTTTATCGATTTAAATTGCAGAGCTCCTCGGCATTGCTACAAAAAATGAACATCATGTAATATTTCAATGGATACCTGCTCATTGTGTCATAATGAACAATGAAGAGGCGGACGCTGAAGCTAAGAGGGCTTTAAATAGTGCCCCGGAAGTGTGCATCGCATTTTCCCGACAAGATACTAACATCCTACTTCGACGCGTAATGCGCAACTCTATCTTTGAGCACTGGCAGAAACCAGAACACCAGCACAAGCGGCTGCACAAATGGGACCCGGAAATGAAGTTCCGTATCCCTCACAAGTTAAAGCGAAGCATCTCATGCATTATCCACCGCATTCGCCTCGGTGAGGCTTACACGAGACGTTACATCCACTTGATTGGCTGTAATGACAGAGGTCCCGATTGTGGTCACTGTCGGTACCCAGAAACGCTCGAACATATATTCTGTGACTGTCCAGCATATGCAAGCGAACGTCAGCAACAGATATCTTCGATTGGCCCATATATTAGTCGACCATTAACCGATGAGGTTGTGTAAGGTTCTTGGCCTTACGCCAGCAGCACACATGTGGTTATACGAGCCGTCATCGCTTTCTTAGAAGCCACTGGACTGGATGCACGTCTGTAGAGTTAACCAGCCTAATAAGAACATATCAGCTCTCTACCTTACCATCGTCATTCATCACTCTTTCACTCCCCAGTCACCCTACCCCAGTGTAGAGTAGCAGGCCAGAGCAAACTATAGCTCGAGCCGACCTCTCTACCTTTCTGTAAATCTCTCTCTCTCTCTCTCTCTCTCTCTCTCTCTCTCTCTCTCTCTCTCTCTCTCTCTCTCTCTCTCTCTCTCTCTCTCTCTCTCTTTCTTTCTTTCTTTCTCTCTCTCTCTTTCTCTCTCTCTTATTTTCAGAAGCATTTGTGTAAATTATAGGACACGTTGTTAGGATTAAAGGTTGGCGTTTAGATAATCATTTTCAAGTATACGCAAGCTCCCTTATGGCCTTCCCACCCACATTTGACCGCACCTATGAATAAAGGAAGTATCGACAGTCTCTGTTTTGGTTCTATCGGTGAGCCTTGATGACGTCGAGATTGATTAGTAAGGTTAGCGTAGACAGCATGAGAAAAGAAAATTGTGGCGGTATAAATAGGATGCAAATAAATATGGTCATCGGACATCTAAAATTCCAGTTGAGACATGAGAAAGCAAGTTATGAAAAAAACTGCACGACAAATTTTGTTCTAAAGATCTCGAAATCGAAGGAAGGCAAACCAAATGGTTCAAATCTTCAGCAACTTTTACTTTTTTATTTAATCAGTACCTGTTCCACCGTAGGTTGTTGCAGCAGAGAGGGGACAGTTATCATACAGAGGCACGCAAAAACACATTCGATTAAGCATGGAAGAAATCCTAAGTTCATTGAAAATGGCCACCTTATTCCAGACGGAAGGCCTGTTTACTACCTGTGAGCAAGATTTCCGTCTTGGTGCTGGAACGCCAAATTTTTAAGTGTATGTGTACCTATGCCTCCCATAGCTCAGCTTCTGGCTCTTTTTTTTTTCTTTCAAAAGCAAGATGCAGTTGGACAAGTGCAGCAATGCGTAGAAGAGATCAACTTTAGAGCAACAAAACGATGTGCGTCAAGTGCGAGAAATAACGGAGCTAATGGATGTCACTCCCAACACGACTACCCTGCAACGTCTCCACTGCCCGTCATTTCTTTTTTCTGTTTCGAACATTCGATTACCTCGTGTACTCCTCATGATCTCAGCAGCTTTCCCATTTCGTTTCGCAACGCCGCACTATTCAGCCTGGGCTAGATAGCTTGTGGCAACTCGTGTAGGCGGGGATGAAAAAACGAATCTCTCGCGCACTCCTCACCGCTGCTCCAAGCCACAACATACACGGTTTCATGGGGTATACACAATTGTGCATCAGTGATCACAGCCTCAAGTATGGTTGTGACCGCGGATCCAGCCCAGCTCTGTACGCAGTAAACAACTCGGATCAGTTCTACTTGTCCAGCCTCGAGACAAGCAACAAAATAAAAAAAACATAAATAGTCGTTCGTAAGTTGGCGGATGCGGGCGCGTCCCCGTGCCTCCCCAACCGATGGCCGGTCGAAGAGTCCCGGCGTATATATATTGGCCCTAATAACGCCCCGAGACAGCACGTATGGGTATGAGGGCCGTCGGGGGTTAAGCGAAAGCAATACGACGTGGATACAAACGATGTGGGCGGTGCAGGCGTGCGCGACCACTGATCTCTGTTTACTTATTTATTTATTCAGCGCATTAAGATTCCGTTCGTTTCCATCCGCTCTCTCTTTTCGCGAAACCAAGCGTGGCCGCTCTTCTTGGGGCACCAGCAATATATCTATGTCACTCGATCATACGGCATCGAATCAATGAAATAGAAAAACAAACGTTCCTCCTCGCTTCCTGCGTTTGTTTCTTTTCTTCATTATCTCGACACTACGCTCTCCCTACAACTCAGTTTTTCCGATAGTCTAAGAAGCACGCATAAGAACCATGTTACCGTTCCGCGATGGCTCGTTTGAACGGGCCAAACCTATGAACTGCTTCATCTCTTATTGGTAATTACTTTTTTTTTTAAATTCATCTGTAGCCCTTGTATTTTTTGCTTCGTTTACGTTTTCCTTTGTTCATTACGAAACTTGTTCAAAATTCACCATGTCGCTCCTTCATTAAGAGAGTGATCGTAAAGCAGGCCAAGCAGAGCTCCGACTTTTTTTTGTTTCTTTTTTACGAAACAGCCTTTGGTGTTGCGTATGTTTGTTCGCCTTGCCATCTTTTTGAGCGTTTAACTGTCTGACTCGCCATATTTCAAATGTTTGAGTAACGAGCGAGTACGACATGTATTTCGTGAACGAGAAAGAAAAACAGTCTATCGAAGCACGTGTGTGATATTGGAATATTCAAAATACTTTATGCTATCTGACACTTTTGTTTCGAATCGACGTATTTCGAGTTACTCTAGTATTCGAGCGCGACCGCATGTCGTTATCACCGCCTCAGATTGCCCGTTATGGAAGACGATGGTGTATGCATACGCTGTGCTGGTTGCTTCACGTGTACCAGTCTCCACGAGGGCCAAATGCAATGACGCGTCGTAGTGCGCTCACGTATAGAGTACTTCCACTGCAAATGCACTTCGTGATAGCTTCGCTTGAGTGAAATGAAATACACGAGAGTCATCCAATGAGATGAACATGAACTTTTTTTGTCCGAACTTTTTTTTGTCATCAAACCACAGAAAGTGATGACGTGTTTCTTATGTGTATTTCTTTGCAGTGGCTGGCACTTTTTTGTAGTTTCCAAAAAAAAGTTGATCATATTTAACTAACAAACCATTGGTCAGTTTTTTTTTTTTTAGAGAGAGAACAGAGTGTAAATGTCAATAAGGCTAAGCAGGGTTTTCACGCCTGCAGACAGAATGAAGAATTGAATAAGCGAGAAAAAATATGAAACAAAATTACGCTAACTGAAACCGGTGACTCTTATCATAATAAAGTAACGCAAAGGTCGTTGTAGACAGCGAGCAGTAGACGTCTGTGCGAAAGAATCGCTGCGCTTGTCAGAAGCCGAGATGCGCATTTACGGAAGGCGCGTTTGTTTTCAGTGGTGGTGGTGGGGTAGGGGAGGGGTTAAGGCCCTCGCTGCTTGCCGCTTAAAACACGTTGAAAAACCTCTGTCTACACACGTTCGCGGTGCCAACCCCGCTCATTAATTAAGCTCCACACGCCCCGCGAAATCCCAAAGTTTGCGCTGAGGTCGTAATTTGTAACCGAGGCCTTTAGTGCACTGTCTCGCATCACGACTGTTTCGTGGCGTCCCTTAATGATTGAGGCAACGCTGCAAAGGTAGTGAGTGGCTGAAGAACTTCTTTTTTTTTTCCTAACAGACTTGCGTGATTGCATTCAACTGATCTTCATCACGGTTATTTTTTCCACTGCGTAATTTATTGAGCATAATTCGAGATTGTAAAGCGGATTACGCCAAGGCGGTACAGTACTTACGGTGCTCGGCTGGTGAGCCTTAAACTCGTGGGTTTTATCCCAGTCGCGGCGGTCGCGTTTTGATGGAGACGAAATGGCGGAAGCCCGTGCACTATGCGATATGAGTGGACGTTAAAGAACACCAGATGGCCAAAATGTTAGGAACCCTCCTCTGCTAAGCTATTCCTCATAATCACATCTTGGTTTGAGTTTAATCGTATTAAATCAAATGGAGTTCATTCCTTCTGTTTACAAGAGAAAGGAAGCAGCAGCTAAAGCCCGTGAAGCTTGACAACGGCCTTTTCTAAAAGCCTTGTTGCCCGAGAATGGACGTCAAACCCTAGATATTATTATAATACAAACCTAAATCTTGCGAGCGTTTGCAGAGCTTACGTAATGGTACTATAGTACTTCAGATCGGGCAAGTCGATGCATTATAATTACATAATGTTATGTCTCAGCTCAGTTTCAGCATGGAGGACAAAAATTGTAGCAAAGAAGCAAATGACAAGCAACAGGGTGTGTGTAAATTATAATTTGTGTTGATTACAGGACCCTGAAGCATATTTATGGCTCGCTTAGTGCACTCGTGACGCCTAACACATGTAAGAAACAACCAAACGTATGACGCAGTACGCGTAACGAAAGAACGCAGTTTATGCCAGTACCATATCTTTCAATTATTAGGCTCAACTCATCATACCTCCTCGTCATCATCACACGTAAATGTAAATTAAGAGATGGTTGTTTTGGTGATAAACATCACTAAAAACTGGCCGGATTAAGTTACACTTTGGGTCGGTTGTTTTTTTTTTAAACTTAAATCCCGCTTATCGCTTTTCTGAAACTGTATGTGCTTTGATTGTGGTTCATCGCTGACATAGGCCTCTTCTAAAGGTCATGTGCGCTTGAAAAAGGACGTCGAACCCTAGATATTATTATATTGCAAAAACTAATGTTGTGAGGGTCCGCAGAATGTATGTATTCTGTACTAGAAATTCCTGATGTGATCGCGTCCCAATCCTACATTGATTTCCATGTCGTTTCACATAACTTCTCAGTTGGCTTGCACATTGAGCAGATGTGTCAGGTCTTAACGCGGGACGGCGTTCATGACAGATATATTTTGAAAGACCTTTTTTATATGTATACTGGAATCTAGGGACTACTAGGCTATTAATAGCTGACGAAGCCATAGCTATAGTTAAAGATACTGTAATGAAGCGAAAATAACGCCGATTGTCCATTACTTCTTTTAGTACGGCTTCGTTAGTTTGCGTCGATGCATATTATAATCTAAGCCCACGTCGCAGAACACCTTCCCGCTTCTGCGAAGACCGATATGCAAGCCCTTCCTGTTTACCTAAAACTCCGCACTTGTTAACGACTGTATTCGAATCTGCCCCTGACTTCCAACGAGCCACCTTGAAAGCAACTCGGCATTCATGAAATTTAGGCCGTATAATCCACTCAACGAGACTACTGGCACGCAAAAGACGCTCATGCAAGCCCCAGCTACACGCACAAATCTAATTTACACCCAGCAGCGCGGAGAAACGAACAGAAAGTACAAACAACGTCACGTGGACCAAAAAAGAATGGCAATACTTCGCGTGACAGGACTCGCTCACGTGCTGTGCCAGCCCAAAACGCAGTCTACAAGCCAACTAACCAACGGGGCGAGCTTATTCGACGCGCCCCTCACGTATTCAGACGTTTCGTCCCAATACCTAACGTGGTTAGCGGGCGAAGGTCTATAAGCCAGAACAAACAAGCACACTTATGTGGCTGTTTTGCCCTACACGGGTCTATGTTCTTCCCTCAGACACGCTCACTGACGAGCACAAACTTGGATAACACACACGTGGCTTACTCTTACAGATAAACACACACGCTCATGTATACATGCATACGCTCTCACATAACGAAAGGTGTGGTCGGTTCAAGAGCATTTACTCTATCGTTAGGAGGTGAGAGATTGAAAAGAAGAGTAAGAGTAGAAAAAGGAGATGGCCTGATAGGCTACCCTTCACTGGGGATAGGTAAAAGGGAATGAAGTCAAATACGAGGAGAGAAAAGGTCACTGTTGCCCACTGACTCAACAATTCCGCGCTTGACTCAACACAATACAAATAATACAGGTGCGTGAACGAACAATCATCACTAACACGAAGGCACAGCACGAGTACACTTGATAGGCTCAAACGAACGTCCACAAAGACTTAACGCACGCAGAAAGGAAACACAAACACACACAAAAAACACGCATACACGACAAGATGAGGCAAGCTAGGACAAAGTCAGGTACTGTCTCACTGACACCCGTAAGTATGGTACATTTGCTGGCGTATTTGCGCAGCGAAGACAACGCATGCAGACGAGAGCCATAATTCTCTCTTTCCCTCTCTTTCTACCAGCTTCCTATTGCATCGAGTGAGGCGCAACTCAATGTGTCACCATTAACATAGCCACGAAGAAATGCCCAGTGCGACCGGACGGCGGGTCCGTTCAGACACGCCCGCCGGCGTATGTATAGCACGCACCGTACACGAACGACGCAGGCTGCGGCTCACAGAAAATGCGTGCGTCGGCGCGACGATGCCACGTCGTGATCCTCGCGGCTTCGTGACGGCTCGAGAGTGAAAAGAGGGTTCGTCCCGCGCACATTACCAGCGGGACAGCCTTCCTGACTGGCAAGCCATTTGGGACTCGCAGCCGGAGACGTTAATTGCGGATCCATCGGACACAGGCACCTTCCCGTCTACTCTGCAAACTGTCCTTGCATTGGTCTTCAGTGCAATCGATTCGGTCCCCACCTCCACCACCCTTCTCTTCGCTACTGCCGTGCGCACGTGCCATCGCAAGACCTGGTATATGTGTGGTTTGCCTACTCTTTCTTCTTTGCGTAGCTTTCTCCTGTTTCCTTTTTTCTTTCAACCAACATTTCTTTCACCTCTTACTACAGAAGCCATCCTTAAACACAAACGTGCGAATGCACTCACAGACTGCCTTCTTGGCGGTGTAGACAGAAAAGACGGCAAGCGGAAGGGTGAGAGCTGTACCACAGAGGGTTCCCGTCGAAGGTGTCAGGCCAGTTCCCTTGTGGTATCGTCCTGCGGGCAAGTTTTCGTTTTTGTGTGGCGTAGAGGAAACGAAGGGGGGCCTTCCTTGTGGAAATGGGCTGGGGCGTTTGCTGCCAAAAGGTCGTAAGGGGCCCGCCGAAAGGACCAATTTGGGACTCTCTACGAATTAGGAGTGATTAGGCCTTCCAGGATGAGGAGGGTCAAAAGGGAGGGGGCTACCACTGCCGGAGGGTCGCACGACTGGTGGTCTGCCAGTGACGTTGACTAGTGACGAGAATATCTCACCCGAGAAAAGGCAAGTAGGAAATGTTCTTGCTGCGTTTTTTTATGTGTCCTCGTTAGCACTCTCTTTCGCTAATGCGTTATAAACAATTCTTCCACTGTCTGATAAAAGTCGATCGGTGAGTGCTAACGGTAGAGAAAGCGTTAGTTCTTTAAACAGTGGTTATTCAAGGACACATTGGCCTTAGTGCGGTCATAACAACTTGTTTTAAGCAATATTCGAGTGCACAATTACTGATTAAAAGAGTTCGCTAAGTATCACAACTGAGAGTGCGATGATTGTCACGTCTGAACATGAGCGCACACGTGCGTCACGAACGACCTTGACTCCTCATACTTCTCGAAGTTACGTTTCTATTTCTAATGCAAAAAAAAACACAAGAAAAGCAATAAGGCTCAAGTGACAGTGCTGAAAGTTCAAGAGTGCTCAGCGCCCAATTTTACTGCTGTACCCATCTACATGTATATTCTTTTATTAATAGCAAGTTATGCTAATTTATTATTATTGGCTTTGAGGTCCTGTTGCAGTGCTCACAATTTTTCGAACTCAGTAGTTAGCTGCTTTCCCCTTCTTAATTTTAACCACTTTTTCACCCTGTGGTAAATTATAGCATGAACAAGAAGCAGTTTGGTTCACTCCCTTGCCTTTCTTTATTTTATCTCTCTCTGTCTGTATTTCGTTAATGCTAGGTTTTATTTTATCCACGATATCAACAACAAAATAAATAGTGGAAGAATATATAGCTTTAAAGATGCTTCATTTATTGACAAAGCGTAGGTAGGATCAAAGAAGGGAGCAAACAGCTAGCAGAACAAACGAAAGGCACGAAGTTTAACCATTACTTAGATCGCCTGACTGCACTGCAAAGTGACAAGTCGAATGGGGGGAGAAGAATTGAGAGATGATAAATTCAAGGGACTAACTTTCGTATTGCCGTTGTAAAGAAAGGAATCTTACGTTGCGGAAGAACGTGTGGCTGCTTGTTAACGACTTCGCAGCGTTTTAGCAGAACAACAGGGCACGGACTGCGTATCAGTGTTTCGCGTCATATCAATGAAACGGATTTTTGAGCGAGAGAATACAAAATTTTTCTTTTAGGCACAAGACGTTCACGTACCATTGTACCTTTACTTCTGCCAAGGATTCTTACATCATGGAACCTCGGCTCACAAGAGCAGCTGTTGCAGTGCGCAGAAAGGGGCGCAGAATCTGACATTACGCCACATTCCAAATAGATCCGTGTGAACGTGAGATGACCTTTAATTGCTAGTTATTGCTTAATAATGCACGAATCGACAAGGGAACAAGCCGTGCAGGTACATGAATGCTTGAAACAAATAAATTACTTATGTATGCCTTTTCTAGTAAAAGATACGCATACATAATATTGACGTGTTGTCATAGTGCCTCAAATATGTGCAATAATTGATTTTGAATTGAAAATTGCACAAGTGTGAACGCCGAACCTTGAGCAATATTGGTGGTTGCTGTAGATAAGGTCGGCCGTTTAGAGTATCGTTTGGTCACCTTGGTGCCGTTTAGAGTACTGTTAAGGTTGTACAAATGGACAAATACACAGACAGACCGACCAAAGTTTCTGCATCGAAGGTCCCCAAGAAAGACTATCGTATTTAATAAAAGAAAACACGTAGACTATTTATTTGTGTGGCACGGATAGTGCCTCACCTACACTAAACCAAACGCCGGCGCTGCTGACTAGAACCTTCGGAATCTTTGTTCGTTTTAACCTACAAAATGGACAAATGTCCGAGTGAGTAAGAATGCGCCAATAGGGGGACTCGGTTGGCGCGAACTTGCCATCTCACCGAGAACCCGAGAAAGGTATAATTCCGATGGTTCTCTGAGTTAGGAGTGATTAGGTGTTTTCTTCGATGAAAGCATCAAGGGGGAAGGGGGGGAGAGAGCTGGCTTCCGCTGACACGCCGCTAACGAGGAGTCTGTCTGACCCTGGCTCAGTTCGCGCAGTGTTCGTTGGTGTCGAGATCACCGGCCCATGAAGACGTACCGCGGAAGGGGATTTCGGTTCCCGAAGGGCTCGCTCTACAAGAGCCATTACTGGTGGCAGAGCCAGCCATGCATTATTTCGCTGTCGTCGACTCTCCCCCAGGCAACCCGTGGTATTGTCATGTATGTCCGGGAGCTGCCGCGGAGGCCGTGATAATGTTCCGAAAATCAACGAGTGTGGCGCAACTTGTCGGAGTGAATTACGGGGAAAATGCGACCTCTAAGTATATTTAGGGAGCCGTATAAAAGTTTTGCCGGAACCAGAAAGCACTAAACATAGCACCAAAAAAAATAATCGTAAAACATTATTTTCCCTGATGGTGGCGTGCAAAGTAATACCGAAACGCCTGTAGACGTTTCGTGCGTCGTATATATTAAAGGAGCCGAACAAAGCGCAAATAAGCGCACTTTGCTTTATATATTTTTGTTGTCCTCGAACCAAACTCTAAACACAATTTTTTCTAAACGCAACGTTCTGGCAGCGGGACGGCTCAGTGCTCTCCCTAGGTTGAGTATGAAGTATACTCGAAATCGTTAAAAAATTTTTCTAAACACAGTGCGCTAAATGTTTCGTCAGTATGGCTTCCTTCATTTTTTCTCTTTCTCATCTTTCTACTCGCATTAGGAATCACCCAGTTTGGACTATAGCAAACCGGAAGTTTTTCTGATTAACCTCCCGGCCTTGCAACTATATTTTCTTCCTTACCAACAGACCAAACAGCAACCTTTATGTCACCTGCACAGCCTTGTGTTAGTTAAGCCGAGCTTAAGTTATGTTCTGTAATAATATAATAGTACACAATAAAAAAATACCTTGGTGGGTACACTGTGCGTTCAAGCAGTGCAGCGATGGTGAGTGCAACTATGGCGCTACCAGAAAAACTATTCAACACATCCTGAGTTGCTGCCTGTCTTACACAAATGAAAGGGTTCAGTTCCGTACAGCCGTACAGCTGGATGGAAACGCTTTCCTCGCTGAGGAGTTATTGGCACAATGGGACTGCTAATCACCATTTCGAAAGGTTACGGAACCAATGCATCTCTTTTTTTAAGGATACCGCACTGGTTCACCCTCAATTGTAACAAAAGCGGAACTGTGGTGACGCCGGTGGCATCAATGAGTTTTCTCGACAACACTCCAACTTATTTTCTCTTTCCTCCGTGCAGGGTAGCCTACTGAAGTAAAACTTCGTTAACACATTTCGTTTATTTTAGCCTACTGCACTTCCTCCTCCTACGAGGTCTGGCGTTAGGAAGAACATCTGAAGGAGCATTGTTGGTGACGCAGCTCTATCTTGCACCTTATGAGAACAACACAGAACTGTCACAGATTTGTAAGCTTCCTGCTTTTGAGGTAGCACTCGCTCTTTACTGCGTACTCCATTCTTTACTGTATACTCCACTACTCTAAAGCCTTTATATCTTTCTCGCCTTGGTCTGTAAAAGCCGTAGTTGTGCGGAATACTATCTATCTATCTATCTATCTATCTATCTATCTATCTATCTATCTATCTATCTATCTATCTATCTATCTATCTATCTATCTATCTATCTATCTATCTATTTATCTATGTATCTATCTATCTCTATCTATCTATCTATCTATCTATCTATCTATCTATCTATCTATCTATCTATCTATCTATCTGTGTGTCTGTCTGTCTGTCTGTCCGTCTGTCTGTCTATCTATCTATCTATCTATCTATCTATCTATCTATCTATCTATCTATCTATCTATCTATCTATCTATCTATCTATCTATCTGTCTGTCTGTCTGTCTGTCTGTCTGTCTGTCTGTCTGTCTGTCTGTCTGTCTGTCTGTCTGTCTGTCTGTCTGTCTGTCTGTCTGTCTGTCTGTCTGTCTGTCTGCGTCGTGCGTGCCTGCGCACGCGTGTGCGTGTGCGTGTGCGTGTGCGTGTGCGTGTGCGTGTGCGTGTGCGTGTGTGTGTGTGTGTGTGTGTGTGTGTGTGTGTGTGTGTGTGTGTGTGTGTGTGTGTGTGTGTGTGTGTGTGTGTGTGTGTGTGTGTGGCTAAAAGCAGTTATTTCGCCCCGCCGTGGTGGTCTAGTGGATAAGGTACTCGGCTGCTGACCCGCAGGTCGCGGGTTCGATTCCCGGCTGCGGCGGCTGCATTTCCGATGGAGGCGGAATTGTTAGAGGGCCGTGTACTCAGATTTGGGTGCACGTTAAAGAACCCCAGGTGGTCAAAATTTCCGGAGCCCTCCACTACGGCGTCTCTCATAATCAAATGGTGGTTTTGGGACGGTAAACCCCACAAATCAATCAATCAAATCAAAAGCGGTTATTTCTTAGAGTTGCAGAAGAAAGCACCAGCACCACTGTTATTTTTATTTTTTCCCTTGCGATAACCAGTTATCGCTGTTACTTTTTTCTGCATCTCGCTTTTCTTTCTGAAGCATTCGGTAGTCACGAACACAATAAGGCAAATTCAAGCACTGGCACTGACTTCATTTATCGTCTAAACACCGGTAGAATGCAACCCACTTTCGTATACCTTTTCTTATTCACCACTTTACTGCGATTATCTCGAAATTTATGTGGTTCTACTTTTAGCACAATCTGAAGAGGGCGCCGTTAGATTGCAATAAATTTAGGAATGATGTGTACTCGGCCTACTTCCCGCCTAGACGTTAGCTCAAGTTAGAAGACTACATAGGTCTCACTTTCTTATTACGTCTGACTCTCCAGTATGGTCCAGAACACCGAAACACGACTTCCGGAAGTTCAGTTTTCCAAATACAGCGATAAGGGATGCTGCGATTGGGAACCACCGATAAGAAATCGGGCACAGCACAGATAGAAAAGAAGAAATAGCCGCCGAGGTCCGGAGTGTCGCGCAATCCAGAGAAGCCCGAAAGAAGAGGATGGATCGTCTCTACTGGCTGGACCA
This sequence comes from Rhipicephalus microplus, assembly GCF_043290135.1. Lineage (NCBI taxonomy): Eukaryota > Metazoa > Arthropoda > Arachnida > Ixodida > Ixodidae > Rhipicephalus > Rhipicephalus microplus. The sequence continues at coordinate 255,147,482 of NC_134701.1, forward strand.
CCCCTCGAAGTACGTAAGAAAAAAAAACGGGAACAACGAAATCTCTATGCCTGCTTTGGACATAGCACGAACTTTCGTTCGCTCTGCGGCGACGCGCTAAATTTGCTCCGGGCAAAGACTCCGTAATCGCGGTCTCGATGATCTTTGACTCTCCACGACCGTTTATCTTTTGGCCGGAAGTAAAATACATACATTACAAAAGGGTGGGCGGTTGGAAGAGCTTCGTCTTCAGAGCCAGCATCTTATCGTGCTTTTTCAGTACCGCCCTCTTCCCGCTTCTCCTCTAAGAAAAGCACACGCCATTAAGAAATCGAAGACCGACGCTCGCCGTTGCTGCAGTCGCGATTAGCTTTCAGGGAAGCAGCTACGCAGTTTCTTACGTTCTTCCTTCTATCAATCTTTCTTTTTTTCAAACAGCCGGAGGCTATGTGGAATCTGTTCGCTTCCAGGTTTAGTTGTATTTGCGCCAAGACACTTCATCCTTAAACACTTTAACGTTCAGCTATATACGCGGTGTCTTCTCGGCTTGCCTTCGGCGACCAGGCTCACGCACTCTAGTTCCCTTTGTCTCCTGGAGAGTTTCGGGAACGAGATTTGGGCTCCCGAATTCGCCCCGCTGAGTGCCGCCCGCTTTCTCGGGACTCGAGCTATAGTCGCGGCTTACTTAGTAGAAGAAAGAGGCTGCCGCAGAGAAGCGTCGAGATACAGGCGCTGCAACAAATGGTAAACTCGAAAATGTTATTCGCCCGTGAGAGTGTTGTCGTGATGACCACTTCTCGGAAGAGATGCTTCGATAGTGAACGTGGTGGTGCTTTTAGTAACCAGGGCACTTGTGGACGCACCTCACCTACGCGTTTCTAAATGTCAAAAGTTTAGTTGATAGCGCACATATGCAGAAATCTATCTTTACAGAATATTTTTTTTTGGTTACATCGTGAAAGATAATAGAAAAGTTAAGATCAAACGGTGCTTATCATGAAAGTGTCCATCGTTAATCAGAAAAAACAGGCATCAATGTAACATTAGTAATGAATATATATGGTACTGTTCATTGGAACGTGGCGCTATCAGTATACAATGTTCCGATGCACGTTCATTCGTGCTTGTTGCTTGTCTTCCAGCAGCCACGTGCGTATTAAGCGAGATGCAATATTTTTAAATCATCGGGCAAAAAAAAAGAATAGCACGGGTACAGCAGTCCCATTTTCTTGTCTATAGGCTAAAAGGTCGCAAAACGGAGTTGCTTGGCAAAGAAAAAATAAAAGGGACATTTCTGATTATAATAATAATAATTGTTTCAATACCTGTTGTTTAAGAGTTATTGCAGTTTCTTAGGAACATTCCTAGCTTATTATAGTTTCAAGTGTATGATGCGACAAAATATGCCCTTAAGGGAACGGCTGAGTGACATAGTGGAGAAAAAATGTCATAGTGTTCACGTATGATAAACTATTTGTTGTTCGTAACAGACTCATACCATCACCCGCCCAAAAATAAGCGGGGGATGAGCCACGAACAGAAAGTGAGCACCATGTGTATGCTTGGCAAAAATTAAAAGGAAAACTGCGGGCAAGCACATACTGTGAGTTATCACGCCTTATAGCGTGAAATGCGCAAGCGCCAGTGAAACTCGCGGCTGCCCGAGCAAGAAAGAGGCTCTTCTTAACTGTTTTACAGAGTCTACATCATAGCCGCCTTGTGAAGAGGTATGATGCTCCATCACGTCTCAGGTCTCTGGTGCCCATCTCTTCTGCCATTTTACGTACCGTATACTTTTGCGTAAAAGCCACTTTTGCAATCCCTCTCCCCACCACCACCAAAAAAATGACAGCATATCCATGGAGTGAATGATGATGAGCAAGGCAGAGCTTCACAGGCTCTCAGCTCTGGACCCGTCTCGTGCGCGCTTCACCGCAGCCTCTCAGCTGGAGATCCGCGTGCCTTTGTGCACGTTTCGCAGCCGTCGTGATAACCCTTGCCTGCTCTGGATCTTCTTGCCAGTGCTTCCATGCTGCTTCGGCTTCGTGGGCTCTCACTCCGGGTCTTGACGGCAAGCACGTGTTGCAACCGGTTTGCGAGCCCGTCTTTCCACCGTCTTGTCTTCGACGCTCATTGCGGCCAGGGGGAGATGAACAACAAGAGGGAAGGCAGGGAGGATAACCACGCACATGCCCGGTTGGCTACCCTACGCTTGAAGAATGGGAAGGGGGGCATAAAGAAGAGAGAGAAGAAAGAGAAGAGAAAGAGAGAGAAAAAGGATTGTCAGTCAATCAGCTAGCGCGTATGCAGCGGTGGCACTACAAAATAGTTAAAGGTGGTCACGTACGCCTGTAGTCCTCAAAAACCACAAGACAGCTTTGATTGCTTTTTAAGTCGACGAAAGGCGAGGACGATGTTCCAGTAGCATCTTCACAGAGAGTGGCTGATCGTCGAAATGTCGCAATGCGTCCGAAAGCTTCTGTCTTTCAGAGGCAAATCGAGGGCAATGGCATATCAGGTGGTCGATGTCTTCTTTGGTGCAGCAGACGTCGCATTCCGCATTGTCGGTCAATCCGATGAGGGTTCTATATGCTTTTGTGAAGGCAATCCCCAACGAAACGTGACAAAGAAGCGAAGCTTCACGTCGACGAAGTCTGGATGGAGGTCGAAGTTCATTGCGAAGCGCACAAGCGCAGTGACTGCCAGCTAAAGATGAAGCACGCCAAGCACGCGTCTCCAACGTATCAGAGTAGAGCGAGTGCCCCCAGCGCCATCTAATGAGCCCTCCGCGCACTAAGAGTGGCTACTACAACGGCGAGGAACTAGCCTGTGCCTTAAGGAGCTTCGCCGCTGAGATTAATAATCAACTTCACGTATTTTTGTGAAGTTGCCTTTTTGCATTGTCGTAAAGCGTGACCAAAGTGTCAACGCACCCAAAACTCGCGTAAAACACGCGTCCCAACTTTAGCTCCGAATTTTGTATTTATCTTATGCTAGTTACACGCCAGTAAGTATAATATGCTCATTTTCGACGCGATGTTGACCAAGTGAAGGCGTTCCTGTCTTGAGCAGACGGTAAGTAGGCAAACAGCGTTACAGCAATCCCACAGGTTCATCAATGACGGTATCAGGATGACGAAGGGGGCTAAGTTTATTAGTTGTAAAAGCTTGCTGCGGATTTTGTTCTGCTAATACAAAATTTACGAAAGGCTATGTTTGATATTTGAGATGATATTGAGCTGCTGATATTTCTCCTCTTAATTTGGGTGTTTTTGTTGAGGCTTGTTAAACAAGACTTGATTTTAGTTATTTGTATATTGGGTTATTCGTTTCCATACTTTGTAAACATGCAGTTGCATAATATTGAACAATTAACAAGGTAAACATCAATTTTGATTCTCATGTACGCAAAGCACATTCCTTTAGGCCATTACTTATATTTATTGAGAAATAAACCACAATACAGGTACAACAAATTATCCTGAGAGTATTACGATCGTTACTTAAACACGGTCCCTCAAGTACCCATAATAACGTTACTAAAGCAACACGTACCCTCAAGGACATAAAAGATATACACTGGTGAATGAAGGTAAATAAACTGAGAGGTAATTAAACGGGGAGCTCTTCCTGTTTTTCTTGCTTGAAACAATATTTAGCTGAATGGGCTGAACGCCTAAAGATTGCCCATTCTGTTCTTTTCTTCTTGAGACATTGAAGCGATGGGCATTGTTTCAGTGTTTTCAGTGTTCTATCGCAAATAGAAAAAAATCCTAACACTCAAGCAAGCTGTTTTAGCTGATCGAAGCTACCGTACTGGGCTGAAATAGATTAGAGTGGTTCATGGTTCCCATCTTGATAATTAGCATAGCTTACTAGGAGCTACTTTCCTGGCTTAATATTCAGAGTATAAAGTGAAGAGCACATGTTCGCTCCGGGATTCAATGTTATAGAATTTGGTTATACAACCTTGACCATATTATCTTTCAATGGCCACAGATAAAAAACAATATTGAATAGCACGCCAAGCGATATTGTTTTCTATACTCAAGCAGTGTATATTGGCATATATATTCAGATGTACACTTTGGCAAACGTGGTCTATTCAACGCTAGTGCAAAGTACGACGGAATTTATAGTAGACAGCCTAATGTTGCAGCCACCTCAATCACCAGCTCATCTTTGTCAGTGTCATTTCGATTATAAACCAGATTGTCTCAAATTGAGTAGCCTGTTATATATGGAGACAGAATATAATGTCATGTGTCTAAACCAACCTGTAAACTTGCCGCCATTAAACCTATTGCTTAACTAAGGCTAGTTTCATTCATCAAGGAGCAAGACCTATTAACGAGCAAGATTAAATCACCAGTAGCCACTACAATGAATATACACCTGCACCTCCTATGTAACTCAATGCAGCTGCGCCCGTGAGAACCACCGCTTCTTATCGGTGGCCTTCTGGGCCGAGTTTGTACAGGGCTTGGTTGCTGACCTGAAGGTCACCGCTTTGATCCCGCCTTTGGTGGTCGCATGTGATGGAGCTTATATGTCCATATATTGTGCGATGTGAGTGCACGTTATAGAACGCATGATGGAAAACATTTTTGTAGCCCTCCACTGCGGTGTGTTTCACCTGTATACTGTGGTTCCAGCATGTAAAGCCTCACAAGTTATTATTATTGCTACGTAGCTGACATATCAGCAATTAGAAGACGACAACGAAGATGTGGGATGGTCTGTCGGTAGTGCGTGCTTTCCTCTATCTTAGTCGATGCTATACGCATCAGTGTCAATATATATTCTAAATAGACAAACCTCGTGTAATTTTTACGTAATATCTTTGTGGTGGAAGTGCGGGGTACTTCCCTGTTTTCATCACGAAGCTACACGACGGCCGCATCATCATAGGTCCAACCATGTGACATGTTCAACAACCATCATCTTCACCACCTGCCTCTTCCGTGACTTCTACGTACGTCGTTCTACTTCCTGCTTGTAATCGCGGTGTATTTTCCGGTCAGGATGACGTTAACGCCGACAATTGGATCAACCGTAACCAACGTGTCAGCGCAAGCTATAGGTGGGACCCGACTCTTGCTTGCCAATGTGCTTTTCTACCTCGATGGCCCTCCGCGGGTGTGGTTTTAGATGCACGAAGCGGAGATTACAAGCTGGGACTCCTTTAAAGAGAAGATCCGTGACCTTTTTGGTGACACCGTTGGACAACAAATCGCTGCGCGGAATCAACTGGCGGCTCGTGCACAGACGTCGACGGAGTTGTACGTCGCGTACATTCACGGCGTCATCGTCCTATGCCGCAAGATTGACGAGCACATGAGTGAGTCTGAGAAAGTGGCCCGTGTGCGGAAAGGCACAAAAGACGACGCTATTAATCTTCTAGTATACAACAACGTTGCTACCATCGACGCCATCATAAAAGAGCACCAGCGGTTTGAAGAAGCCAAAACCGCCATATTACTCAGCGATTCCCCCGGCTGCCCAACACGGCCGCAACCTCATCGTGTGAAGTGCCCGCCAGTACCCGAAGTATGACAACGTCACTCGCATTGTTCGTTGGGAAATTGAAGCCGCCTCTCTAGCTCCTGTTCAGCCACCCGTTTTCTCAACGCTCGCCTCTGATCAACAACAGCTGTCAGTGGCGTTCATACAAGATGTGGTGAGGCAGGAGCTTGCGAACCTTGGCCTTCCATCAGCGTGTCCCTTGACTCGCCCTGAAGTCCCGTCTTACTCCCCAGGACACGCTCGCCGTTCATCTCCTACAATGTCCTTTCGTAACCCTTCGGAATGGTGAACACCCCACGACCAGCCTATTTGTTTTTTCTACCACCGGCGTGGACACGTTTCTCGCTATTACCACCACCGTTGGTCAAACAAACCAAGTCACACCTTCTCTACCTCTACGCACATGCACCCTACGACCCCTCGGCATTCAACCTACACACCCTCCAATTTCTTTTCGTCGTCATCTTACGAGCCTCCCACTGACGCCCCTTTGCCCGGTTGTCGCTACACTGACGCCCCTTCATTCGGTCGCCCGCTACTCCCACTCCCCATCGTGGCTAGCTGCCACCTCAGCGTTTTTCATCGCTGAGCTTCTCTAGACGATCGCATCAGGAAAACTAGATATTACAGCTTATGAGAGTGAAGCTGCAATACCAATGACGGCCGTGAATCCTCTACGGACGCTTCCCACGCACCACAGCCTGCTTGAAGTACAAGTCGACCATGTTCCTGTGACTGCGCTCATTGGCACAGGTGCGCACCTGTCTATTATGAGCGTTTCTGTACGCCGCCGCTTGCAAAAGATCATGATGCTGTCTACGACGCAGGCAATACCTGTTGCCGATGGCGGTACTGTACCAGTAATCGGAATGTGCACTGCTCGTTCGTGTCAGCATTGCCGGTCATCACGCCGTGGTCCTTTTTGCCGTGCTAGCTTGTTGCCCTCATGACCTTATACTTGGCTTTAATTTTCTTTCGGCACACTCGGCTTTAACTGACTGTTCATCTGGTACCCTCAGCCTCGATCTCCCAATCTTTGTCGACTACTCTGCAAAGCCCACCAGCCGCTTGAGCCCAAACACTTTTGTTCACTTGAGCCATCACGTACGTGTCTTTGTCATCAGCCCCTCCCGTTCCTGAGGGTGATTATATCGCTACGCCGATTACTGACATTCGGCTAACGCACAGTGTTACTGTACCCCATATCATCGCGACCATAGTGGATAGCTGTGTGTTGCTTCCGCTCCTTAACTTTGGTTCCATCCTTCAAGTGCTGCCCTGCAAAAATGCCAACGATAAATGGCATTTATCCAGCGATAAATGCCAACGTAGGAAGCGACCTACTGTGCCCCTGGCTGGACTTCCTCAACTGATCTCCATCCCAACCGAACATTTCCTCCGTGTTGTTATTGATCTTCTCGGCCTTTTTCCTGAGTCGAAATCGGGCAACAAGTGAGTCGCAATTGCTATAGGCTACGTTACATGGTGTGCCATCACTCGAGCGCTCCCCACCAGCACCGCTACTGACGTTGCGGACTTTTTGTTTGACGATGTCATCTTACATCATGGCGCTCCTCGTCAATTACTCACGGATTGCGGCCGCGCATCTTTGTCCCGAGTAATCAACGATCCTCTGCGCTCTTTCTCGACGCAGGACAAGTTGACCACTTCCTACTGTCCTTAAACAAATGGCCTTACCGAACGCCTAAATCGCACCCTCCCGGACATGCTCGTGATGTATGTGTCCTCCGACCATCAAGACTGGGACCTGGCGCTACCTCACGTGACCTTTGCGTACAATTCTTCGCGCCAGGACACCACTGGCTATTCACCCTTTTATTCGCTCTATGCCCGTGATCCGATGTTACCACTCGACACCCTATTTCCGACCACAACACCGCCATCTACCGAATATTCACGTGATGCTATTTCTCGTGCCAACCACGCACGTCAGATCGCACGCTGACTTTAGGCTTCGCAAGCCACCCAGAAAGCCATCTACGACAGCCGGCATGTCAACGTTCGCCTCTCACGTGGTTTTCTCATTCTTCTGTGGTGCCCAGTTCGTCGAGTTGGCTTATCAGAGAAGTTGTGTTCTCGCCACTTGGGTCCTTACCGTATCATCCGCCAGGTATAACCGACGTCACCTATGAGATCATTCCTGCATGTGAGACCACAACCCTTCAAGCAACCACATCCAGTGATGTTGTGCACGTCAGCAGGCTAGAACCTTACCACCTGCCTTCTGAAGACCGTAATAAATGTGCACCGAGACGGTGCTTTTACGGCCGGGGGGTAATGCTGCGTAGCTCACATATAAGCGATCAGATGACGACGACGAAGAAGTGGGATGGTCTGTCGATTGTGTGTGCTGTCCTCCATCTTAGTCGATGCTTTACGCATCAGTGTCAATATAGATTATAAATAGACACTCCTCGTGTCATTTTCACTTAACAATATTATTATTAACTGAAGACTGAAAGACCGACTTCTCGAGAGTTCTCCTTTTTCTCTTTGAAAGAGATCGAAATATGCCGGTACAAATCTACGTTTCCCACATACCAGATTTGTGCAACGTTTTTTCGCTCCTATCTAGCCTCTATACGATTGGCACCGCTGAAAAAAAATGTGTGTACAAAAAAAACCAAAAAAACCTACATCGTACTTTAGCGGTAGCTATGCTGCCGAGCAATTAGCTAATGAGGCGATCCCCTGACCACGTTATGTCAAATTTTAACCAAGGCCCAAAACCAATCGCCTCCTTGCTGAGGTGGAGGTGAAACTACTTAAGTTTGTTGTCTTCTTAAGAGGGCCACAGGCCTTTGCAATCTAGCTGCAACTTTTTAGCCAGAATGTGAGTTTCGCGCGCGATCCTAGTCTGGTAGATACAGTTCAGCTATACTGCGGCCGCTGTTGGCCGCGTCAGGAATGCAGAGCAAGGAGCAAAGTAAAACTGAAGCCAATGTATCCTCCTTCATCTCTCTCTCTCTCTCTTTCTCTGTTCTTTTTTGCGTAAAAGCCCTCTTTCGACATAAGCCCCAAGTCGAACATAAGCTTGCCGGCTTCCAATATAAACATAAACATCTTGAAGTGAATTCCCAGAGGCACGTCTCTTCTAAAGGCTGTTTCCTATTGGTCAATCACTTTTGCTAATCAAATGTGGAAGTTCCTGATTGGCTCCCACCTGCACTTGTGAAAAGGGTGAGAGAATTCCGTTTTTCCGAATGCCAGCTTTGCTCCACTCCCTCTAATTACATTGCTCGTTCATTTCCTTGTATGTTTATAGAAAGCAGTGAAATCATACCAGTTTAACCAGGAAAGCGGTGACGTAAGACAAATGCACTTTCTGTTTCGGATATATAGTAATGTACCGTGTACTTACATCACGCTGATGGCATGCAATGTGAATGGTAAAGACTTTTCAGGCCATGATAGGGATCAGCATCACGTGGCAGCTCGTGATTATGCAACAACTCCAAACAGCTTCGCTATGTCTTAATTTGAGTAGCATGCTTGTCTCTCCCACAATGCGAAGGATTTATTCATGCTTATTCAGAGGTCAGGTTTAATACAGTCCTTACAACGTCTCATTTTCAAGTGCACTAAAGGGCCTCCGCTACGCACAACCGGATCGGTACTTTAAAAGACGTCGCACAATGTCATTTACAAAAAAATTTTTGAAATTAAGACAGAGAGAGAGGGGGGAAGAAATGAAGAAAAGGTAGAGAGGTTAACGAGAATGTCGAGTTTAATACCCTACAAGGGGGAAAGGGGAATAAGGGAGTAAAAGAGAGAGAGCAAGAGAGAAACTGATACACATTGCACGCTATACAAACATCGGTGCAGAGTTTCACAGGCTGTCACTCAGTAATGCTGCCTTCAAGCACTGCTGATGAACTGCGAAGCCATGCTGCCGATATCTTTTTTTGTGCGTAAAAAACAATCTAGTGTTTTTAAGGCACTTTAAAGAGCCAGATGAATCTTGTTGAAAATTCAAACGGATGCACGAGGCATGGTCAATAGTCTCGAGGCTCTAAGAAAAAATGGAGCATTCGGGAAGTAGTTCTGCTACACAACAATAATCATCATCTGACTTGCTCGAAACGTCTTCTGGCTTGCTTCTTTCTTGAAAACCCGGCGCTGGCCCCTTTCTGGTCGGAAATGCTATGTCACACTGTTAACGCACGCGTCATCCGTGACTGCAAATTACCGGAACAGTAATGACAGCGTGAGGAAAGTACTAGAAGTTGATGACGATTATTGTGTGTAGCAGAAACACTCATCAAATACTCTATTTTTTTTCAGAATGTATACAGTTATAGCAATCGCACTTGGACGAGTAAGCCGCGGCAATCAAATAGAGTGAAAACTAGATTTAACGAAATCGAGAGGACTTAGAAAATATTTTGTTAAATTGGGAACTTTATTAAATCGGGAAGCAAAATACGTATGAGTGACAGCGGGGGGACGTCGTTCGTCCAATTGGGGTATTCGTAAAATCGCGCCTCATTAAATCGAGTTTCAACTGTAGCTGAATAGGTCGGTAAACACTACATAAACCAACAGCCGACACATCATTGTTGCGTCACGTTGGGAAATCTTCGATGGCACTTGTAGGTAGGGTAAAAATTCAAGATTCTCTGCGCGATGAGTGGATGATCACGTTTTACATTAAAGAGAAAGATGTGTAATGAAATGCGATAATTGACCATCGGCGTCAATGGCGGGGGAACAAATGGTTCGAAATATAATTATCACACGAGGACGTCAGAGCTTCCCAAAACTAGTGACGTCACGATCACGTACTTGCGACGTCCATATGCGGTAGTATACAAAGCGAGCTTTCTGCACCTCGCCTAGTTTTGTGAAGTCTCCGTTATCGACACTTCGTTTGCCACACGATGACGTCATCGCTTGGCAAAAGAAGTGTGAATCACGAAGGATGGGCAAAACTAGCTAAATGGCAGAAAGCTTGCATTGCCTCCGATTCAAGAGGCAATGCAAACTCACATTAGGTTCAGAAACCTTTTGGAAGAACACGTTCAAGGATCAGTACATCGGCGGAGAAGAGAAATGATTAGATGAATTTCAACGCTGAATTGTTTTGGGCAAGCGTATTAGCGAGGCTGTCAGATTTTTCTGTCTTCTTTTTTAATGTAGACAAAGCATATAATGTGGAGGATAACTTAACAGGTTCAGCACGTAGCACAGTTGTGGCGCATAGAAATGAAAATGTTCTGTAGTTATATAAAGATCTTTTATTTCAAATGGGCCAAATCCAGAACCAATACAAGCTCAAAAAAGACTGTAGTGGAACATGCACACTATCAATTTTTTTTCAACAGTAGTAATAAATTACTACTTAGTATATATAACTTAATACTGTTCAAAAGGAAAATAGAGGCTGTGTACGTATGTGCCAATAAAACTTTACTTCAGCTAGTTGCTCATATTGATGCAAGGTAGGTTGGCCAATATCGCCAAACTGGGACGCTACTTTGCCCCTTGCGAAGTTGTGCGCTGCCTCAGTGACGTGAATTACGAGGTTGTTCCCCAAAGTTCTGATACCAGTTTAGGCCGACGGCTTCCACGTTCCAAAATAGTTCATGTAGTACGAATGAATTCATACCATGCCCGCGAGTGATGAACACTTAATTTTTTTTAACCGTCTACAACAGCACGGGGTTATTTTTTTTCGTTTACGTGGCCGTGGCCATCTTCCTCTATAGCCATTTCTGGCGCCTTCGTCAATTGACCGACACTGTTGGTCTTGAGAGGGGGGAATCGACGCAAAGTGGACTGACATCTATACTGGCCAGCCTCTCGACAAACGACAACGAAGTAACTTAGAAGTGTGGCATCTTGGGCTAGTTGGTATGGCAAGACGACAGTTATAGCGCGAGAACAAAACGACGACACAGAGACAGGAAGGACACGAAAGACACGAGCGCTAACTTCCAACTCTGAGTTGGAAGTTAGCGCTCGTGTCCTTCGTGTCCTTCTTGTCTCTGTGTCGTCATTTTGTTCTCGCGCTATGAGATGGAAGTTAGCGCTCGTGTCTTTCGTGTCTTTCTTGTCTCTGTGTCGTCGTTTTGTTCTCGCGCTATAACTATCGTCTAGACAACGAAGTAGTTTTGTGTGCGTGTGCTCTGGTGCTTTTTGGCCTTTTGTGCTGAGAGTAAACGCCCTGTTTTGTATCTGCGTCCCTGCGTCCCTGTGACGATATGTTTTCCTCGTGTAACGTACTACATCCACCATGTTGCTTCCGGGATTAGACAGAAGATTCAAATGCAAACTCGAGCACCAGATTATAATATTCTCGCTCTCATTTTTTCTGTGGTTCATAATTCTAAATCTCTCCCGCCTATTTCATAACGGAGTGTTTAATAGTCAACAAAAGAAAATGCAGTTTTATCGCTTCGTTCCGACTTCCACAAATGAATTTCAAAATGGGAATGTTTAAGCGAACTGGAAAGCGTTATAGTGAGTTCCAGTTGTAACCTTTAGTTCGTTGGCGAATTTCGCTCAATTCATTCGAATCCTCCCGCTGCGAGCAGAAAGCTGACGCTCGGGAAGAAAAACTATGTGATATACTTTCCTTTGATAGATGAATATTTGCCTGTGTAACTCTTCCGTTCTAAAAAAAAGCGTCTTCGCGGCACCGGAGAAGTGGTATATACGTGTATAAGGGAAGGTAGAAAATGTGCCTTTCCGTCCTGCACGGCTTTCGCCACGACGACGAGAAATGTAATTTCGTGGCGGAAGACGAGATGACTATTCTTGCAGCCACTTCCGCAGGCTCGACCTTCTCTTCCTTTCGTTTTTTCTCTGCGCCTTTAGAGTTTCCATTCTGCTTTCATCCTCGCTAAAGCCACCCTAGGTTTTCGTCATCGGCTCACAAGGTGAACAGATTGAAAAAAGGAAGACCACCGCCACCGTCTTTCTGCAATAGAAAACCTCGCAACGTTCAGGTCGTTTAATACGACGACATTTGAAGAAATTTCACATGCGACTAGGTGAAGTGGCCTCTGCACATGCGTGTGCGGCTATATATTTCCTGCGTTTCTCCTGCAAATAAATCAGTGGCGAGTTGACGCTCTTTCTCTGTGATTATTTCTTCCTGTGGTGCTTTAGGCGTCTAGAATTACCCCTCAGAATTTCTTTGTTTCCTTCTGTGATATGGTTACGCCTTATTTCGGAGGCATATTTATTTCATCTCCACGAACATCTCCCGGTAAGAAAATTTCAAGAAATTCTGCCGGCTACACGCTAAGAAAGCCAACATACAATGAACATCAAGTGAGTGAGTGTGTGTGAGTGGCAAGCGAGATTATGTGCATCATCATCATCATCATCATTATTATCATCATTTTGAGCAGCATCATCAGCGTCCCAAGCGGAATATTGATAAATAATACTATACTCATTTAGTTTTGTGTATGTCTGCATATACTTCCACAAACCCCTGCTGATCACGTGATCTCCGTGACGATCTACTACTACTACTACTACTACTAGTAGTACGGTGACGACAACGACAACGACAATGACAGTGGCACGGGCACAAGATTGACTTAACCAGCTCCGCTGTAAATGTTACAGCTTTGGTTTGGCACATACGTCTTCGTAACACGTTACCCCGGTGCCTGAGTGGTTACAGTGCCAAGGTGCTGACCCCGACAGATTCGGGTTAAATAACTCGATAAGACGGTTGCACTTTGATGGAAGCGCAATGCTAGAGTCCCTTCTATTGTGTCATTTCAGCTCACGTTGAAGAACCTCAGGCGATTCGAATTATCAGGAACCACCCACCATGACATCTCTCGTAGTCTGAGTCGCTTCAGTACCGTACGTCCCAATAAACGTATCCGTAAATGCGTGGGTGGTATCACTGCTTTAACTAAACGAAGGAAGACACACACACACAAACACACGCACACATACATACGTACATACACACACACACACACACACACACACACACACACACACACACACATATATATATATATATATATATATATATATATATATATATATATATATATATATATATATATATATATATATAACATAAAACTAGATCAAGGGGCTCTTTTTAATGTAGCCATATAAAGCCATGCACTGTATAATTGAGCTAAGGAAAGCATATATGCGCGTCATATGTAGTCTATGTGTTCCGAAATTGGTATGTATGATATAAAGGCGAAGATAATAGAACTGACTTTTTTCGAATCGTATAATTAATAAATTTCAGTTAATGACAAAACATACTACACCCCTTGATGCCTTTTTGAGCAGCATGATTTTCTGTTATAGCAGTTTTGTTGTGGACAGGTTGTGGTCTTTATTAAATCTACTACTTTGTATGAATATGTTCTGCGTCGGTCGAGCCCAAACCATAAACTTTTTATCAGAAGTGTGTGTGCGCGCTGTCTTGGCTGAGATTAGCACATGGCTCGAACCATTGGGTGTGTTGTGCTTTATCTCTTACTGCGCGTTAAGGCAACAGACAACACGAAAACCGCTTCGCTTCCTGACGCGGTCATATCACCTATGCGAGTGTTTTGTAGAGTTGCACCGTAACGCACCTAAAATGCGTTACCCGCTAGCCTTACTTACCGTAAGAAACGATTATTTTTCAATGTTGAATTCATTGCTTTGCTCTTGCAGTAGAACTGTGACTTTTCCTTCACGTAAACGATGAGGAAAAAAAATGCAGACAAATGAGATCAGTGGTCATTATTACATTTCCAACAAAGCTTCAAGTTGTCCATGTATGCCTTTACAGAAAAAATTGCACGGTATCTGCGCGATTCTACGTTCTTAAGTACTACGCAGTAGTGCGACGTGAGCTTTTTTTTCTTACTCGCTGGCCCTTGCTGTTTTCTGTCTCAACGACCACCAGAGTCAACATTTTAAGTATCTATAAACGTTGAACAGAGTGGCCGGGACAGTATTTCTTCGTACAGACTCTCTGCCCTGACTGACATATTCCCTGTCATGGCTACAAAGAACGGCACTGCCATCAAACGGCACTTCTCAGCCCGTAGTCGAACGAAGGCTATAAAGCCGGAGAACAAAGTTGCACCGAGACAACCTCGACTCAGTGATATCTTGCTAGACACACCGCGCTAGTGCCAGGACAAAGGCTGGGCCTGCTTTCTGTAGTCTCGGTAGTTACGTGCAGCGCTAACCTAACGCTCAGTCGAGAAGAGATCACCATTACACTAAACCAAGGGCTAACTCATCTCAATGGTTCGCAGTCTAGATTTGTTTTGTTCACTTGTTTTCTGTCCGTTAAGTCATCGAGAAGGTACAATGTGGCATTGAAAATCTCATCAGGCCGCATAGTAAAAGACAGGCTTGAAACTAACAGCGGTAGCAAAGTACGCTAACAATACGTAGGTTCTCCTCTATGGCTTCAAGCTAATGCTCACAACAGCTGCGTTCTGAATCCCATTGGCAGTCCTGGTCATCTGGTACATGCACAACTGTCAAACAAGAACAGCGACATCTAGGAGCAGGGAGTCCGCCTATTCGAAGCAGCCATTACACACGAACTGGTGAAATGGGCTTTGTTGTGTCACTTCCCATCGACATAATGACTGGCTGTAGCTCCTAGGAAGTAAAGCGTGTAGCCGAAAATACGCGCATGACAAATTAAACATTGGCAGATGCTTACAGCTTTTACATTAAAATTGCGCTTGGTATTTTCCGGTGGTACAAATTTAGAGAAAAAAAGTCGCTTCCGTAAAATTTTCAGGAAGTACAGTGCAGAAAGCAGTAATTTGGTTCATTTTTTTCTCTGAGAGGAAATGCAAACTAATGAGGACATTAGACATGTTATTAGTAAGGCCAGCAGGAAGACTGTGGGAACAGGACTATTTATCAGTTTCAACTTTGTGAACGTTGGCTGGTGTTTCTAGGCCTACACAGTAATGGCTACCCAAGATTTTATGTCGTTCTGAGATGTACGTTTCGTTAAAGAAAGCTTCATTATCCAACGACAACTAAAGACTGCTGTAAACGGTATACGGGAAATGCAATGACGTCTTTCCCGGAGTCATTAGCAGTTGCTGTTTTCGACTCCTTCGCTTTGGCTGTACCTTGGCCTTTCTCGCTACGCTTCGCTGCACGCATTTGGTCGAGGAGACCGGACACGGTCATTGGTCACAGTGGCCGCTGCGCGACCGTACTCCGTATCCGAGCGACTGCTCCCAAAGCAGTACGTGATCGAAGGTTCCGCTAAAGAACACCAGCGACGGTCCCCCCACCGCCTCCAGGGCTGTACCTTCAAGTCCCGAACGCATGCTTCTCTGTCAGCCACTCTCGTGCGCTCGAGGGCAAATAGAAACAGATATGCCACGGGCATTGGATCGAATCCGTCTCACGCACCCGCCAGGCGAAAGACTGCACAGAACAGAAGAACGAGAGCGAGAGAACTGCGACCTAGGTTCTGCTCTGGAAAACTCCTGCCATCTTTTTTTTTTTTTTTTTTGGCCTCCGCCAGCTTCTCGCTGCTGAAACGCCTCCTGTCTAACGCGGGCACGGAAATCTGTCAGAATTAGGAGTTTCGCCGCCGTTGTGCCGCTTCGCCAAAGCAGGCTCAGAATCGACCACGCGCGAGGGAAGGCTATGCGCGAGAACACCGGCACACACACCAGGACGGACAGACTCGGCAGGCGTACACACGCACGCACATACGCAATTGCTGCTTCCGAACGGAGAATCTCTCGCCCTCCGCGCAAGGTATGCGCAAAAGAAGCAACGTGCGTAAGCCAGGTCAATAATGGCAGCTGCGTTCGCACCAGCCTGTCTATTTATTTTTCTGCGCCTAATTTCATGTCAGAACGTTCAAAGTTTTACCGCTTTCCACCAGTAGAACTAAATGCGTACAGCATCGATTCCTTCCGGCGATGGAGGACAGGTCTTAGCACCGCTATGTATGGATCTACCACGCCAGAAAACGACTCGTATAACGCCGTCATGTCACTGTCTTTTGTCGATAACGGCTAATGTTACAGCGAGGAGCGAAACGGAAATGAGGTGTTTCTTCGACGACCGCCTACCCGGGCTGCTTCATTCGTGGGTGATTGCAACCATCAGTGAGGCTAGGCTGGGCAAGGCCCCGGGATTCGAGGTGCAACAGGTGGTGCACATCGGCGCCAGTTCTGTGCCTGCGAGAGGAAAGGTGACGTGCACAGTTAGAGTTAAACAATTTTCCTAACACGAAATCAGTATAATACTTTTTGTGATAAATAGCAGCTCTTTATTTAGCTTGAGGGCAAACAGCAACACATCTGCCACGCACCTTGGATCAAGACTCTCTCTTTCTAATCTGATATTGCACCACCCCCGTAAACTGCAGCATGCATTCTAGCGTTATATATATATATATATATATATATATATATATATATATATATATATATATATATATATATATATATATATATATATATATAGGAGAATAAAAGGAGTTTGACTCACAAGTGAAAAGATTTTTTACTTGACGTTTCGACCGTGGGCCCGGCCTTCGTCAGAATGAAACAAAACACAGCAATGGTAACCACTTATATGCCAGTTGGTCACATGGATTGTAGATAGGTACAATCAATACACGTGGAAAAAATGCGTTCAAAATGTATCAACATACTGTTCGTCAGAAACATACTCGCGTAACAAGAAGATTCAACAGCAATTGACAGCTCATGTGGTGACGAAAAAAACACCGATAACAGAAGATTAACACGTGAAAAACAGCACCTACACTGTTACGGACAATTTTCAAGGATATAATAATAAAAGGTGATCAATGCGCATGACATATTACTGGCGCAAGAACGTTAAGGTGCCGGGATTTTCGTTGAGACCGAAAGCAATGGTACTGAATTTGTGGATGGTCTCAACGAAAATCCCGGCACCTTAACGTTCTTGCGCCAGTAATATGTCATGCGCATTGATCACCTTTTATTATTATATCCTTGAAAATTGTCCGTAACAGTGTAGGTGCTGTTTTTCACGTGTTAATCTTCTGTTATCGGTGTTTTTTTCGTCACCACATGAGCTGTCAATTGCTGTTGAATCTTCTTGTTACGCGAGTATGTTTCTGACGAACAGTATGTTGATACATTTTGAACGCATTTTTTCCACGTGTATTGATTGTACCTATCTACAATCCATGTGACCAACTGGCATATAAGTGGTTACCATTGCTGTGTTTTGTTTCATTCTGACGAAGGCCGGGCCCACGGTCGAAACGTCAAGTAAAAAATCTTTTCACTTGTGAGTCAAACTCCTTTTATTCTCCTATTATTCCCGGATCCGGCGACAAACGCTCCTCCAATATATATATATATATATATATATATGCATCAGGCCATTTGGCTATGAGTAATTGTGCAGAAATGAGAAACAATAGTGTTTGCTTAGCATAACTCTATCTGTGATAACAATGAGAGCTCAAGGTTGTCATCGATATAAATGGGTGATCACAAGCTTCAAAGGTAACACAGTTTACTAAATAACACTCCACAAGAAACACAGATCCATCGTGGTGCTCCGAGCTTCAAATATAGTCATTATAACAGATAGGAGTCGTTAGCACAGAAAGCAATTACTGTTTATTGATTTCATATTCGCATTGGGCGTCCGAAAACCGTTCCACCTATGTTTATAGTTAAACTCGTAGGTACACGACAACAAATAACATTAATTGGCGTTGTCTACGAGTGTTTTATGATCTGGGTGCGAGAAGAAAGTTAGCTCTTCACTCACTCAAAATTTTTATGAGCACGTTGCCAACGTAGTTGGTCGAATTACCGATGCGAATGTTCAAGCCTAAAGTTTCAAATTCGAAGCACTTCTTAGCGTACTGCACGCACTTTTGGTGTCTATCTATCTAGCCGCTTATGTTTGGGCGCTCTTCTGTTCACCCCCTTAACTTGGCGTGAACCAAAATTAGTATGGCAGGGTAAGATGGTTTGACGAATATGACGCGCTGGTCAATATTGTATAATGTCACAAATACGTCGCGTATGTCGCCAAACACTTTCACCAGGCAGAGCCACATATCCGCGGTGGGGTATGTGCAAAAGGTATGCGGATATGTGTCACTTGTTATTGACACCTAGGAATAGCGAGGACACACAGGGGTAGGTTTAACGCCTGACCGTTAAGAAAAAGATGACATCAGCAGCGTAGACCAGATTTACGCAAAGAATAAGTGTAAGGGTCCCAGCAGGAGTCGAACCCCAGCTTTCTGCGTGGCAATAAAGTATTCTACGTTAGAGTCACACCAGATCTCGAACTACTTTTCAAATAGTTTGTAGAACGACAATTGTGCTAGCAGGGCTGGCTATCCAATTTTATATGCATGACATACGTCCTTCTGTGATACAGCCGTCACGTTGGGTTAACTTGAATTATAATTATGTGTCATCCGCTGAAGTTGATTCATGTCCAGGGCTACCATACTCGCGAGCACCAAGTGTTGCTTGTACTCATGTTTCAGTTGGCATGGTTGCGCAAATACAACAACTGGTTAATAAAATATCTGCCACTGTTCAACATATGTCTGCTGGCGCAACATTTGTACACATATTTAGCGTCATTTTTATAACGTTCCACTCAGTAATAAACTTACAACACGGTAACCTTCCCTCTTCATGCTTCGCATAACGTCAATTTCCGAGGTACGTGCGATCTGCTGAATGTTTATTCAAAAATACCCAGTAACATATTGTAATCAGTACACCTACTCTATCAACGTAGCTTAGCGTTGAGGAGCGGCAGGATTGTGGCATGACTGGAAGGCTAAACCTGCATTGTAGATAGATAAAAGCGACGGGACATTGTGACGTAGATCCACAAACAATTACCAGCGCCAACAATGCACTCCTAGGTGGGCCCATAGAGCAGCCATTTTCGAAAAGTATTTTAGGCGTGGATGAGTCCCGAAGTCTAAATCGTATACAGGTCGTGTATATTGATCGATTGTGTAGCTCGTGCAATATGGCTTATGCTAGTGCAGAAGTACAACGTGACAGACTGATACCGTCCGCAGATCGAATGCAGTGGGAGAAGAGCTTTAGAAAAAAAACACGCCTGATACTCTTGCGTAGAAATCAATATAACACGAAAGTTAAAGGTGTCTTCACACAGGTATATCTGTGTGAAGAGCCGTTTCACTTTCGTGTAATAATAATTTGAAGAATAATAAAAATATGCAATAATATAATAATAATAATAATAATAATAATAATAATATTATTATTATTCACGATGCACAGTAAGCGCTCAACTATAGTTGAGCGCTTATTGTGCATTGTTTTAGCAACAGCAACAGATTTCAACGTCACTGTAAGGAAGGCAAGCAGCTCAAATCTTGCAGCGCACACTACAAGCAGAAAGCACGCACGAAATCAGCATAGACAGCTCGAGCGTGGGCTCGACACTTACGCACGAGCTGCTCAAACAGAAAGACAGGTGCACGAAACGCGCGCACCAGTATAGACGGTTTTAAGGTCACAAGCGTTGTACCCCAGAAAACTTACGGTCACCTCATTTACCAGCTCCTAACGTCGAAAGTGAAAGCATGTTTTCAAGTTTCTTTTAAATGTAAGAAACGCCTCTCTTTAGTTTTTCAGATAGAAGGAACGTGCGTAAAGATTCTGGGAATCTCTTCTGATTTTTATGTAG
Organism: Rhipicephalus microplus; assembly: GCF_043290135.1. NCBI lineage: Eukaryota > Metazoa > Arthropoda > Arachnida > Ixodida > Ixodidae > Rhipicephalus > Rhipicephalus microplus. The sequence continues at coordinate 255,167,690 of NC_134701.1, forward strand.
CTCAAAAGAACATTTCTTTAAATATATTCTGCCAAATAAGGTAAGAAAGTGTAGAAAATCTGCGAGCTATTTTTATAGCCTTTCTTGTCCGCCGATGTTACTTTGGCACATCGGTAAACGAAACCGAATGTCATCAAGGGACTCTGTCTGTAAACAGTGAAAGGAGAAATGCGAACTGTCACAATTCTTCCATCGTCGTTGCGCCAGCAGCGCGCTGCTTTCGTGAACGCGGATGCGGCTGTGAGCGAAGTTACTTTCGTCCTCTCCCGAATCACGAGTCTGATAAGCGCGCGCGCTTGAGAGATAACGTTCCATTGAGGCGGTGCTTCGTAGAGGCAACGACCTCGAGAGCGCTTCAACCGTTAAAGCCTGTCGCGCCATCTAGTACGATGCGGAGTCAAGGAGGATTAGAGAAAAATTGCTATTTTTTGAAATCCTCCTTGTGCGGAGTACATAGATGGCTTGTCGTTAGCATTCCCGACAACGTGCGCTTTGTGGCGTAGTGATTAGCGCCGTGCACTGCGAAGAAAGAGGTTGCTAGTTCGACTGCGTGCGAAAAATTCATGCCTTCTTTTTTTTTCTTTGCAGTTTGTTAGTGTATAATTTACGTCATATCCGTGGCGGAAATACGTCTGCAGAGCCATGGTGGACCCCGGCATAAAACACTTTCGTTTTAAGATATCATGCTAGCTCATGGCAAGGAAACGCAGCCATTGGTCACAGGTGGTAAAGTTATGCAGGGGGTTACAACAATTTAAGTGCTATCAGGCATATAAAGTAATCGGGTGCCAATTTGAGGTAATTATAGGCCCATGTGTGATGCCTTCATCCCACATTACATATATTAAATGATGTTCGTGATCATGGCTTTATTAATAACGAAGTGCCTTCTTTCGCAGGTTTCATTTCATTACCTCCTACGGCATGACTGCGAATCTTCAGCGTTCAACCAGGTCACTCGACACGCTCCCGCAGTTCCCGCGAAAGCTTCGTCTCGTCATTAGCTTTTTTCTCGCACCGAAATGCTCCATCCGCGTCTCATTATAAAGACGTTGGTCGTAGCCTTTTACTTGATTTAAGATGTCACCGTTACTTTCTTCTCCTGCAGTTTTCCCTGATCTTTGGTTCTTAAAGCAACGCAAAAACGCAGCACATTTTGCCATATATGAGATAGCGACCCTGCGCAGTCAGAACGGGCGTCAGTAATAACGCCCCCATCTGCCGCTCTCGCATTATTCACACTCCTCCAATATGCATGAATACGTTCTCTCGCCATCTGTAGGCGACGCCTCTTCGTTTTTCTTTTTCCTCCGCTGTTTTACTGCTGTTTTATTTGTGTTGTAGGCACGGACTATCTACTCGAAGTAAAAGAGTACGTCGAACGCTCACACGACACATTGCTTTACGACTGCAACGCAGTCGCTTCAATTTTATAGTGAAGACGCTCAGAGTTTTGAATTTTATGGGCGAGGCGGGACGGCATACCTTAGGCTAGGCGTTAGCAAAGCCATAATTCAAGAATATTCAGCAATGTCGCATCCTAGGAAGCAGCACGTTAGTTTAGACGGGCTCCGACGCACAATCACCGCAATGCGTCAAATTTAGAATTTTTGGAGTAACGAGAAAAGGACAAAATATTTCATGTACTGTTTCCTTTTTAACTAATAGTACACAGTGGCTATACTTGTCTTGTGTAAGTTGTAAAGTATAGCATTATCAAGTCTTATGAACAATTTTTGGTTGTCTGAAATTTTGACATAATTAAGCTGTGAAGCATATAAGTGACCCCGGCTGATAAGTGAAATATCTACAAGGACGATTTGTTGAAGAGAAAGCTAAAGCTGACCTAAATTCAACGCAAAACTACAGCAGTGCAGGCGTATATATCAATTTCTATGATTAAAAAAAAAGCCAGAATGCATTGTGATTTTTTTTCAGTGTCCGCTGCCTCAGAATCAGTTATTACTACAGAGCACTATCACGTCCAGGGTTTCCCAAGAAAGTGAATAAAAGTTAAATACATAAATAATCATGAAGGTAACCCATGCTGTCATCTCATTGTTTTTCAATGCAGACTGCGGATTCGGTTGTCCAAAAACCTCGTCGGATGCACAGCGCAACAGGTTTTCACGTTCAAAGAATCTATCGTGACGCATCGCGCAGGGTCTCGAGCACTGATTTGCACTTTTTTTTCTTTCCGATACCCCCTAAATATTTATCTCTCATCGTTTCCCTGTTTTACTTAGTTTTGATCATCATCACTACCACACCACTAGCAGCATCATCATTTTGATATTTATCATCACTGTTGTTGTTGTTGTTGTTGTCGTTGTTGTTGTTGTTGTTGTTGTTGTTGTTGTTGTTGTTGTTGTTGTTGTTGTTGTTTTGCTGACGAAAAGCCCCGAGAGGAGGAAACAGGCAAAATGAGTTTTGCATTTTTTCGTAAACATATGAAATACGAGGTCATAAATAACTTAGATAATTTAGGTGTTACTGGCTACAGGAAATGCAAAAGTTGATAATAAAAGGATATTAGGATAATCCGTAGCAGTCATTTGCGAACAACAGTGGCTCCTGTAATGAGCAACCGGGCAGCAAGACTGATATTGTCGGACAAGTGCGGTCTCCAATAATCTATCTTGAGACGTTAGATGCTGCGGGATGTCACTGAAATCGCGTACTGGTAGTGCTTTACGTATACTTAGGATATTGCCACTGATCTGGGCGAAGGTTGGAGTGGGACGGTGCAAGAGCTTATGCTGCGGGGAAGCGATCCACTACAGAGTGTATTGAAGTGGTGATGCGCAGCAATCCAATCAGGGAAGCAGCCCGGATTGCTTGCCGCGAAACGCGGGAACGTCCGTCGCCGCTGTACCCATTGTCCGAAGAAGCGGGATGTTGTCTTCGGACGACATTTATGGTGTTCTCAGAGAGCGAGGGTGCGTTGACTCTCAGTACAACTGCGCGTACCTTCTTTATAAAAGGCGTTTGGGCGTGGCCACCTCTGCGTGTGAAAAAGAGGGTGTGGTGGAGCAAGATTCATGTGCGCACTTTTTTGTTTTCGTCAAAAGTCTTGAATACTGCGCTAAACGCAAAAACCTGCCTTCGTCATTGCCATCCTCCGGCTTTGCGTCAACGGGTGTCATGTAAAAAAACAGCCATCGAGTGATTATGTCCCCATATTACGTCAACATTACGGCACATGTCACTGAGATTTGTGAAGTAATCGTGGCGCAATTATGACATAATTGTGAGTTAGGTTAACATAGCGTGACTTTGAGTGGCGACGTCGTACCACGTGGTCGTCGCTTAGTCAAAAAAGGTAAGCGCATCAATGAGGCCCGTTCACCGAGGCTGTGCAAATCTTCATGAGGTGCATAAATCTTACGTTGCCTTCGAGCCCGGAAGCAATGCGGTTTTACGTTAGGATCAGAACACTGTCGCGGGATGCCGGGGGATGTTTGAAACGTCGACCTAGAAGAAAGAGAAAAGATGGCTTCGGAGTCTGTTTAGGCAAATGTAAAGGTAGCCAGTTAGTTTATCTTTTTTAATTTATTTAGAAGTCTAAGCCTGATAACGTAGGCTGCGTTATAATGCCAGCTGTCCTAAAACCGGTGAATTGTTATTGAACTAATGAGCATGAGGGAATAGGGGAAAACGCAGGGGATACAAATCGATATTTTCACATAACACCGCCAACAAACGTGAGTACACAAGAGCAGAGAACAATGCGGACAATGTCCATAAAAGTGTCTTTTATGCAGTCAAAGACAGGATTATCACTACATCGGTTCCTGCCAGCGGCACCTGATAGTGTGCATAATCGATTTCCACGTGTGATACAACCGTAATACCTTCCGGTCACTCCCTAACCTTAACAAAACCAGCAGATACTTAAGCCACTGGATGTGTAGCAAATGTTCATTGTGCTGCTTTGCATGTAATGTAATAGCTGTGAATTAGATTTGAACTAAGAAAAGTGTACCAAAAGACAACGTGCTGCTGGCGGGGACCACACCTGCGACCTCTGAAAGTCACCCGTTAAGGCCCTGCCAGGGGCAAGTAATCTTTTCGTTTACTTTACTTTCTTAAAATCTATATCACAAATATTACAACACGTTTAAAACAGCAAAACTAACGTTACTTCTCCTTCTTCGTCTTCATTATGCGGTAGTTTTTTTTTTATTAATCTTATGTCAAACAAAGAAACAAGTCCTTAAAACCTCTCTTTGTTTGTTCAGCGCTCAGGAACGAAACTTCAGTGGTCTTTCGGCGTTGAATGAACGATCACTAAATATTAGCAAATAGTTGGTTAAGAGGGGGGGGGGGGGGTAAACAACAAGAGGGAAGGCAGGAAGGTTAACCAGGCACATGCCCGGTTCACTACCCTACGCTGGGGGAATAGGAAGGGGGCATAAAGATGAGAGAGAGAGGAAAGAGAAGAGAAAGAGAGAGAGAAAAAAAATAGAAAAAAAATGGATGATTAGAGTACATCAAATCCCAAAGACCGAGTAAATGGGCTGTGTTTTCCGACTCAAAACCAGCCCTGCAGAGCATGCAGTCAGTCCTTCGACGAGGTTGCCATGAACAATTAACTTACGAAGTTGTCAAGCTCGTTCACCACGTCACAGAAACAGGCCACGAGGTCAAGTTTCAGTGGCTTCCTGGCCATTGTGGGATCAGTGGCAATGATTCCGCAGACAACGCAGCTCGCACATCGCACCAAGAAGAACACACCCTTCCGATTCCTTTGTCAAGGAATGACGCTGCAAAGCAACTTCGTCACCTGGCACGTAGTCTGAGTCTGCAGGAGTGGAACACCCCAAGCATAAGATATACGAGACTATACCAAATAAACCCTCGACTGGAACTTCGACCTCCATCCGGACTTCGTCGACGTGAAGCTTCACTTCTTTGTCGCCTTTGGTTGGGGGTTACCTTCACAAAAGCATATAAAACCCTCATCGGATTGACCGACAATGCGGAATGCGACGTCTGCTGCACCAAAGAAGACATCGACCATCTAATATGCCATTGCCCTCGATTTGCCTCTGAAAGACAGAAGCTTTCGGACGCATTGCGACAATTGGACGATCGGCCACTTTCTGTGCAGATGCTACTGGAACACCGTCATCGCCTTTCGTCGGCTCAAAAAGCAGTCAAAGCTGTCTTGTGCTTTTTGAGGACTACAGGCCTATGTGACCACCTTTAACTTTTGTGTAGTGCCACCGCTGCATACGCGCCAGCCGATAGTTGGTTAAAGTGCCGACATTTACTATAGGTTCCACACAAGTTTTCCAGCTGTTGCATTGTACTGGTGAAAAATAATGAGAAGTAGAAGTATGATGTGCGAAGAGCATGAAAAACATTACCTGAACGTACCCTTTCCGCATTGGGACCACGTTGGATCTGCCGTATTATCCTTATATATTTTTAGTAATATAAGCAAGGACTCAAATGCCACGTACGAAGTAAGCTCAGTAGTAACCGCGTGCTGCACTTACACATGCACAAAATGAAACGTACTGCAGAACAGTATACGCGTGGCGCAAACTCCCTGTTTCTTAATGTCAGCGCCATCGCAGAATGGGTTTAGCATGTATAGATGGGCACATGTACCTACTAGTAATATCAACTAAAGTTTCAAAATCTTAACGCATCCTTTGGCTTGAGTGGGTATAAAATACCTCTTTTTTTCCTGACGTACAGGTAATGAAGATGAAGGGAAGGCTTATTACACGAGTGGCTACTTTCTTCTCCGGTACAAACGGAAACGGCACAAACGCATGCGAAGTATCAAGTGTGTGTGTGTGTGTGTGTGTATGTGTGTGTGTGTGTGTGTGTGTGTGTGTGTGTGTGTGTGTGTGTGTGTGTGTGTGTGTGTGTGTGTGTGTGTGTGTGTGTGTGTGTGTGTGTGTAAAGATGTATGACGTCTATGTGGCAACATTGCACCCCGATTTGGTGTTTATGACTTCCTATAAATCCACGACGTGCATGAGCGAACCACCTTCGTGCAGTCAGCTAGGCAATTCTTATAAATCTCACTGTCACAGAGACATACGTTGCATTCACGTTGTGGGTTCTCTATGTCATGTCGAAGCAGGTGATACTGTGCTCCCTTCTCACCTTACCTATTCGTGCTACGGATATCCACGTGAAACATTGTAAGTGTTTGTCGAATGTCCGGTGAGCCGTATAGATTATAACAGCGATTCACGCAGTGTTTGTTGCAAACTCCGATCCGATCGCGTAACGCTACACTGCAGCGAAAGGTGGAGGCAATCACATCCCCGGATAGGTCGTAAGTTATAAGGTCGAAGGAAACTAAACGGAGGAGTCAAAGCAAAAGCGGCATGAACGCTCTCGTCTACGCAGATAGAACGAAATATCGGACATAGTTTGCCGTGCAGCGTATATGCGGGCGATTGTCGTGCGATGGGTTATACTGTACCTATCGTGCTACGATTTTATTTCAGGATCCAGAACACACACGCTGAGAAGGCGGCCTGGCGTGCAAATGGCATTGTTTCCTAGCGCCGACGTTCCATAAACGCGAGTGCGAAAACGCGCCGAAGAGATGGGCGAATCTGGTAAAAACGCGCCGGCAACGTGGAGAGAGGAGGGTATGAGGCGCGCCTCGGGAAGAGTCGCTACGAAGCCCATATTTTACGAGCGCGCATACGTGTGTGTTTTCGTGTATGTTCTCGTTCTCTCCGTGTGCTTATATGTGTGTGCGTCCATCCAGGTTTGTTCTGCGTTGCATGACCGAGTGCGTGCGTGTGAAACGCCACTGGAAGATGGCTAGAGAGAGAGAGAGAGAGAGGGAGCGAGAGAGAAGAAAATGTGAAGGTGGCAGCGAATGTTTGGTTCGCAAGACGCAAAAGGACATCGCTCAATGAAGATAAGAACGCCTGGCCGACTCTTCTGTCTGCGACAAGCCGCCAACCGTGTGTGGGAGGGCGACCCGTCGTAGCCTGCCATCTCTCCTCCGTGATATTTGGCCGGTTGCTTCTGTATTTTACATATATATATTTAGTTTCTTCTTCCCGCTCTTGGAAGATTTACTTCGCCCAGGGTATCTTTCCGGTGGTTACATTAGGCCTCAGACCAATGCAACGCAAAGAAAAATGAGGAGATTGAAGCGCATGTGCGAGAGAGTCAATCTATTATGAATATGGCGTTGACACTGCGTTCAGAACAGCGGAATGACAGACCTGCTGCTCGCGGCTCTGCTGAGATGTATTATTAAAGAACACCCTTTCCTTCACCCATTCCTTTTGTAACGGTGCGTTGTTTTTTTTTTTGTTCCGGCATTCTTTTTATGTTTGACCTTTACGGCATGACAGCGCTTTGCTTGCGCGCTGTGCATCGTGTATTTCACAGACACAACGATGAAATGTTAACAAAGAGTCGGATGTGGTGGCTTGCATCATTTCATCCTTTCAATTGTGCCAGATACAGATGGTGTGAAAGATTCTTTTTTTGGATCTGTTCAGTGTCGCAGCTATATTAGAACTGATGCTTTACAGTATTTTTCTCGGACTGAAATAGGTATCTTCAACATCATATTTTTTTTTCTCCAGCATAAGTCTGAGGAATTAATCAAGACTCCGCGTTAGAAATCTTTTTAACCTTAAATTATAGCTGCATATAAAACTCGCACACTTTGCTGACACCTGTCAGAGGCAGGTACGCTATTCTCTAAAAGAATCGACTCTATTTTATTAATCCTAGCGTTCGAATGTTCTCAGTGCTATGCGAGTGTCACACGAAAAAGATTTGCTCACTCAAGCTTAGCTGATCGAAACGCTGTTACGTGTAAAGGCAAGCTTCAGTCATTAAAAAAGAAACAAAAGAATAAAGTAAAGTGTGGAAGTGTGCGATTTTTGATATTACACGACCGGATGACAGCACATATAGGGGGCTGTTCTTTTTTTTTAATTCATGCCAGTATTCTTTTGCGAAAATTGTCCCTCCTGCTCAACAGAGTGGCGCAGCATGATTGCACCAATATCTTGTAAAGATCATTAAGCAATTAAAAAAATTACATTATAAGGCATTTCTAATTGTCAATAAAGTACTGCACCAGCTTAGGCAGAACCATGAAGTTGAAAAAACAAAGTAGAGCTCTCTCTTTGAACATCGTCATTCTGTGCCTTGCAGAATATCGGCGTAGCTCTCTGAAAGACACCACTCTAGAGTGTCAACCTACGTATTATAATAAAACGAGATAAAGAAAAAACAACAACTACCAAGGTAATTAACTACAGAACAACCTCTTTTCGTTTGCTATAGCGAAAGAAGGCCTACTGTTAAAGCACCAAATACTTGAGTTCTTTATTTTTTCTAAAGACTTGCCTCGTTAATAATTTCAAACTTTCAACCGGAAGTGTGAAATGTTGAGCTCGCTAAGCTTTACCTTGAAAGGTATATACTAACGCCATAGCATGATCGGGCTCCGTGCTTCAACAGTGCCGCAACAAAATGAGGATCTGTGTCCGTACAATGGGCCATTTGAAATATGCATGCATGCTTGCTTCAAATTCAGTAGTTGAAGCTTCACCTGGGTGTTCGTAAGGCACTACGCACAATTGCTCGCTTGGTTGATGCCCTTGCTGGTGCTTCTGGATGATAGGTATCGCCTGAAAGCCTTCTATAATGGATCAACTTTTAAACCACCCACTTGTTGAGCAATTCACGTGTTGTGGCACGTGGCGGAATCATACTCTGCTATCAACCAATATTAAATATTTACGCGGTTCTTCGCAGCTCGAGGCGCCTTTCTCTCTTTATTATTACTTTTTGCGGACCAGTTTAAACCATTGGCAGGGCTCTTCGGTAAAACATCTGACTGCTACTCAGAAGGCCAAGGTGTAAAACCCCATTTGAAGTGGAAATTTGTATTTTTATTTGTCTGAATTCATTTCAATTTTTCACTCTTGGAAAGTGTCAACTTTTTTACTCACAGCCAGAGGCACGGACGCCGCAGCCGAGACTTCTACGCCACGGGCTCTTTAACGCTATCATGTTGATATGGTTGCTTTCCAGCGTACTTTAAAGTGATCGCTTCTCTCATACGAACTATCCACTGAGGAAGTCAGTCAAAATCCCGGCCTTTGGTATTTTCCGACTATACTGAAAGTAGGAGAACAAGGCTCATTAATCTTACTGTATCCTCTGTGTAAAAGCTCTCGATTCCTCCATCGTGTTGTGCCTGTCATATTGTGAACAAGGCGAGGGGCCATTTTTTTTTAGGGGCGAAGCTCTTTATAGCGGCACCTATTCATCCCTCGTAGCCGTTGTAAAATGTAACAAGCATAACATTTGTCCTCCAAGGTGGTGCCTGTGAGATATTTCTTCTGTGCGTTGTTTAACAATAATAAATAGTGCTCAATGTACATGCCAATGGCTGCTAATGGGGAATGAGAGACAGGAGCATTCGGCTTTTAGTCAACGCACACGCTGCAATCCCCATTAGCAGCCATTGGCATGTACATTGAGCACTATCTGACAAGAAAGGTTGCTATGTTATACTCGCTGGGTGTAACCTCCTTAGTTATTGAAAGGTTTAGCGAGCGTTAAGCCGCAGTACCATGAATGAGTGAACTAGTATATACCATGAATGAATTCGAGGTGGTTAAAGGTGGAAAGAATATACGAAGCGCAAGCCGTAAGAAAGTGTGCGTGTGTCACCCAAGGAGGATTAAAAAAAAAATTGCTCCTCCTTGGTGCCACCTCTCGTTTAGTCCTTGGAACGTCCACTGGATGGGGGTGCTTCTATATGAGGAGTCTATGATGAAAATATGCGAGATGGTGGTACTTGGAGTGTTGAATAGATGGACGAACGGACACACAGACAGATGCATGGATGGACGCATGAACGGACGCAGGGGCGGCTGCATGGACGAATGCAGGGACGCACGCACGAACAGACGCACGCACGGACGGGCTGATGGATGCATGGACGGTCACACTGACAGACGCATGGACGGACGGAAGCAAGAACGAATGGACGGACGAATTCTTCGGCCCACTCTCCATCATTCACTCCGTGGATATACTGCCAATTTTTTTATTTTGCCCCAACGAAATTTCATTTAACTTTGGGCTCTACATAACGCCTGCACTGAAGCAGTGACTCCACGTTCACGTGACCTCTCTTCATACCTATAACCGCGTGAATGATAACGCTTTCTTCAAGGACCTATTGTGTGAAAAAAACTAAACGATCCGATGATTCGAGAACAAATGGATGGTGGTACAAATCTCTGACAAAGCCCCAAAGCGCCAAGTCCCATCGCGAATATACGGCCAGTATATGGCGCGGGGCCACAAAAGGCATCCTCTGGTTAACGAGCGAGCCTGTAGCCCTGTTCGGGTCTGCCGAGCTTTGTCGCCGCCTTCTCCGATGTCGTCAACCCCACTGGGGCCTCTGGCGACAAGCCCAGGGGACGAAGTTTCGCGTTTCCCGAACAAAGATTTACGGGCTCCTAATGATCGCATCGTCCTCTCGCTCCGCGGGCACGTTACACGCCGATGCTTCAGTCCAAGCGCCCGCTTTCAAACGAATGCTTTTGCGTAGTGGCGACGGTGGCTTGATGGCGGTAAAATGTTGCACCGCCTCGGAAGCCGGTGAAAGAGCGCCAGTGGTTAAAATGGTCTCACTGTCCTCTTCATCCTCTGCTTCGTTTATTCCTCTTCGTCTACCTCTCCGTTCCAGCGAATCTTCTGATAACACCAGAACGCAGAGAAACACCGGTTTGTATGCGCGTTTTTTAGCGGGTCTTGGAGCAGCAGCGTGCTTCCCGAATCTCTTCGCGAGCACGCTCCTCGTTAGCGTCGTCGTCGTCGGGGTCTCAAGGGTCGTCCCGATTTCGCGTGATTTAAAAAACAAAAACAAAAAAGAACTGGAGGTGGTAGCTGAAAGGGGGGTGAGTGAGCAACGGGCTGTGTACTATGCAGGAAGCGTAGAGAAAAGAAAGAACATTATGAATAGACAAGTAAAAAAACAGAAGAAAGCCTTGCAATTTTATCGGCTATGAAACGCCGCTAAGTGCGGTCTAAACCAATACGAGGCATGCTTTTCTCTTTATGGCTTTCCTTTTCTCCTTCTGTTTGAGGCATTTCAAAATCTTCCGGCCTTAAAAGTGAATGCTACGATGGCGATGTTTTCGTAAAGCAAGTTGCTTTAGATTCTCTTTTACAAGAGTTGCGAAGTAATTAGGAACGAGCTCGTTTGCTATCTGGAACAGAGATTGCTGCCAGTTAGGATTACACTGTTTGTCGCTTTCAGTGCAGGAGAAGCGCTACCGATACATTTTTGTTTTTGTTTTATCTCTTAGCGGGACGGCTCAGTGCTCTCCCATAGTTGAGTACGAAGTACTCTAAATCGTTAAACATTTTTTTCTAAGCACAGTTATATTATAGTAGTAGAGTACCAAGTCCTTTCAATCATTAACCAATTTTTCTAAACACAGTTATATCTAGCTGGCACGGCACCTTGAATACACGTTGGGGACAGCTTTCTTTATGCTCTCCCATAGTAGGCTACTTATACTGTGAATCGTTAACCACTTTTTCTAAAACACAGTTAGGAAGCCATGTATCAGGTTTAGACGTCTTGGTGGAATAACGCAGTTTAGGGGTGCCAAAGAAAACATTCTGGAAGAGAGCGATAGTGGAGGTGGGAGAAATTCAGTCGTGCTATTTAAAACACACAGGCGTTCTTGAGACAGATGTGCGGTCGCATTATGGGCACCCTTGGTAGAGGGTGACGTCGTAATAGCCAAGTATAGGCATTGTTTTTGTCTACTATATGTATACAGATGTCAGCCTGAGATAACCTTCCTAGGGGGATTATCACAGGCTCGTCACCCTAGGCTGATCATCCAACGGCGTGACGAATCATATACATTTCATAATCGAGACAGACTAATTGTCCTAGTACTCCAGACAATCAAATAAACAGTTAAGCTAAAATGAAAAAATATTAACGCCTACTTTTCTTAAAATGACTGAAACGCACACCTACCCGCTGTCTTACCTTAGCATGTAAGGTTGTCACGTCGCTAAGTTCAAGTGCGCTGCTTCGATTCCCAGCCACAGCGACCTCATTTCGATGAGAGTGGAATGTAAAGATCACACGCCATGCTTAGATTAAGATGCATGTTGCAGAACTGTAGGTGCTCTAACTCTAAACCACAGTCCCACATTACGCCATGCTTGAAAGTTATGTGTTGGTTTTTTCACATACAAGTCCAGCAATAATTGCAATAGCCTATTTTCCATAATTTAGTTTTTTGCTTTATCCGGCGTCATCGACCTAACGAAATACAACTTATGCATGCATAACAACTTAAAGTGAAATGGACACGTGTAACGGCAGATATTATGGTTTTCGCTTACCGGAATTACGTTAACCACCACGTGATAAATGACAAAGACGTGCATTTCGTACACGTACCAAACATTCAGGATTCTTTTATTTATTTCTAGTTGGCGACGACCGTTCTGGGCGTATCCACGTGCTCTTCATATTCGTTAACGTAATAAAAGCTATTGCGTGACAAAGAAGACAAAATGAAGCTTCATATAAAGGAATATGAAGCGGCCTTTATTACGCCTCCGTTTTTCACCAACAAGCCAGCTGCAATTTTTCTCATGCAAAACAGGGTATTACGGGTCCCGCTAGTCTCTCCTCACAATGACCACAAGCAGACATGCTAGATTGTATCTAACTCTCTCAGTTATCTGTCGTTCTCTGCGAAGTAGTAATTTCTCGCGAGCTTCTTTGTTCTTTTTGTTCATTCTAGTTGAACACCTCGAAAACGGCAGTCGTTCCTGTCACGCCTCATGGGCTTTTCTTGTCCCCGAAATCAGCACTGCCCTACTTCACGACGACGATTTCCAGTAACCAAGGCGGCGTCTGTACGTTCGCTAAGTCGTCCATAGTACAATCTATAGGCTAGACAAGACAACAACAGTGTAGTACGCGTCTTTGTGTAGACGAGAGGTCGCCTATTAGGCGGCTTGGGCGCCAGCCTTTATACCCGTCGTCGGAATCGCTAAAGCTATTACTTCGCTTTGTCTCGAGCAAACCTTGTCTTTTTCCATGTCTTTTACGACATAAGCCAGCACACGGTGACAAACGTTTATGGCGAACCGGCTCATCCACTTCCCGAGAACCACCACGCGGGGCCTCTTATAGCCAGCCTCGTTAATCAGTGCAGTCGCGTCGCTCGATACTCCGAGCCATATATTATGACTCAGATATCCTCCACTCATATTGCCTGGTCGCTGGGGACGGCCGCACGAAATCGCGCCCGCCAGAGTAAAGTATCGCTGTGGGAACGCCATCTGCATAAACGCGGTATCGGAGGTCTTAAGGTCTTGGTCCTGCTTTGCTATCTCGTTATTACAGCGACGGAACCACGGAATTAGCATCAAAAGCTCGTCTGTTTCAATCATCTATTCGAGTCCAACTGCGAAATGTTGTTTCCTTGTAGTGACCCCACTCATCTCGACCGCTAGTGGCCAAAAAGCAAAGGCTCAAGCTCTCTAATTGTGAATTTCGACGAGGCTTTTTTTTATTTTTAGAAATGTACTCTTTCGGCATTATGTGTAAGTGAAATGCATCCCTGATGGATCCAACAGAGTTACGCCCCACGCTGCAACCATTTTCTTAGAACCTTCGCTTCATATGTAATCGCAACAAGGGCACGGACAAAAATCTTGCAGAAGTGCTACGGAAAATATAATGACCTTCTTTTCTCCCATACGCCACGCCTTCCGTTCTCACCTTCATCAATATATTTATAAAGCTATCGCAATCACTCCTTTTTTTCTTCTTTTCTTTCCTCTAACGTATATGTGCAAACATTTCTTTTACATAGGCAGATGCAATGCAGCTGTACTTGCTGTTCGATCGATGCATTGCACGTTTCACATGCAAACCCTCGACTGCCACTGAACTAAATAACTAACTAATTAACTTGTTTTCTAACTTTCTAACTGACTGACTGACTGACTGACTGACCGAATAAATATTTCATATTTGTTATGTGCTACCTCCTCACCTCTATATTATCATAGTTATCCTCACTGGTTTGTCACATCGTCACCAGATGTCATCATCATCATCATCATAATCATCATCATCTGGCGTGCGCGCTCTGTCTCTGGCTACCAGCTCTCAGCTGAGTCATCGGAAGTAATAAACGTAATAAATGTTAACCAAACAGCAACATGTAAGAAAGAACCGCTTATAGCTACACAAAGAATAGATAGATAGATAGATAGATAGATAGATAGATAGATAGATAGATAGATAGATAGATAGATAGATAGATAGATAGATAGATAGATAGATAGATAGATAGATAGATAGATAGATAGATAGATAGATAGATAGATAGATAGATAGATAGATAGATAGATAGATAGATAGATAGGATTGGATGGTTGGATTGGATTGGATTGGATTGGATGGATGGATGGATGGATGGATGGATGGATGGATGGATGGATGGATGGATGGATGGATGGATGGATGGATGGATGGATGGATGGATGCGCTTGTCAAAACCCGCATTGCCTTAATACGGTGTGTGCCACCTTTCAACACCGTGAGCTCTTTATCTGATCATATGTTCATTCTCTCATATCTTCAAATGGATCCTTTATCTGTCGGTATGTGCATGTCACAGTTTTTGAAATAAATTGTCAGTTGGTAGTATGCGCGTATGTTAGTTGGTAGTATGGTACTATGTAGCTGCACACTGTCACGCACTAGTGGCCGTAGTGACAAGACAGGAACAGTGAGGCAGGAAGACACAAACGTGTATCGCGGACGAATAGCTAACACACACTTCGTTTTTGTCCTCTTCGTCCTTTTCGGCTGGCCACAGTTCGCCGGCTCACAATATCACTTGGAAATACATTACGAGCTCGCATTTCAAGTATCTTCGCGTGCGTGCTACGCATCAAACTGACTTGCAGGTTGGTTGCCACTTTCGTGAGTGCTTCTCGAACACGTAATCTCTCGAAGAAAAGTTTTATCAGGAAATAAAGTAGTAGAACGCGCGTTTGTGCCTTCAACAACAACAACAACAACAACAACAACAACAACAACAACAACAACAACAACAACAACAGCAACGACGACGACAACAACAACAACAACAACAATAATAATAATAATAATAATAATAATAAACATATGATGTTTTATTTATTTACATTAATATAGCACAGTACACGGTCCTCTGGCATTTCGCCTACATTGAAATATGATCGCCATGGCCAAGGCCAGGATCGAACCTATGGCCTTCGGGTCAGCAGCCAAGCTTCATAATGACTGCCCCACCGTGGTGGACCGTCAGATGGTGCTTTCACGCAGAGTTCAATAAAACCATCTGTCTGTGTATCATAGCAAGAAAAAATATTTAAAAAAGGAACGGTGCTCTGTTTTTTGTTTGTACTTCTAAAAACAAGAACACCAACAAGAAAACACCTCAGCTTCGCTTTCACTGCTTGTCTTCGCGGATATTCTCAGTGATACGGAATAAAGAAAGATTATCTATCGCAAACGCGCACTGGTTCGACAGTGCCCGACGTCCCTGTCTACGATAAGGAAGACAGATTTGTTTCTCTGAAGGTTTACATTTGACAGAATTATTAACGAGTGCGCCAACACCCGACTTCGTGACCTACGAACGTGGATGGCTTGAGGTGACATGACTAACATATTGACTTCCCTGCCTGGACATAAGAGGGAAATGACTCGAACAGCCTTGCATAAATTTCGGGACATTCAAGGGGCTTCAGTAACATTTCTTGTGTCGTTCAGTTTAATATTCAGTTGCAGATTGCTTGTCATACGAGAACTTTTCGCCACCATTTTTTTAGATATTGCTAATGGTGGCTTTTTTTTTTATTTTGTAGCCACGACATGGTGTTAGTAAACAGTGTAAAAAACGATAGAAAACACCAGGAAAGCACAAAAGTGAACGTGCTGCCGTGCGTTTCTCTTGTGATTATCCTGAATTACCTGGATATTGGAAAGTGTAGAAAAGTCATTCACAGTGTTGTGATTCTCTTCAGGTCATTCGCAATTTTTCTGCGAAGAATTCTAGTTGGGAGCCTATGGTAGAATCAGCATGAAACAAACAGTGCCGATTCGTGACTATATTGGATTGCTGGGCGGTCGAAGAGTGTACAAAAGATGTTTACAGTGCTTTTTGGCCGGCTTTATCTTTTGAAATTATCAGTTCACAGCACTATCCTTAGTTCACCCAGACAAAAACAAAAGAGCACTGTATCTACACCTGATTAATGCTAATCTAGGGGGTTTATAGCTAAATAGGTTGTAGTTCATGAGCTTGAAAAACGGATATCGTTTTCTAGCTGCAGGAAGAAAGCTCAGGTGAATTCCTGCAATTAATTATCTCATTTGATACGCTGCTAAAAACACTAACCGTGATACCCTATTAGGGACTTCCGCAAAAAATATTTCGAGTATTCCTCGCACTATTCTTTTTGTTCTGCATCATGGCTTGTGAATGGCGTGACACACGATCACAGGCACAACGTTTATTTAAAGCGTGCATTGTCTTACGCTCTTTATTAACAGTGGAGCTGTTTGAGGTCAAGATTGATAGCTGCAGAGCGTAAGGCAGCTCCTGGCGTAGAAACTGGACAAGCTCCAATGCTCTCTTTCGGTCCACTAAACGTTACGCGCAATGTCAAGGAATTAAATAGCAATATGACTCATTGTTTTATATGTCAAAGCGCACCACGACAGTTACAAAGAACAGACACACACAGCGTGTCTGGTCATTTGGACGATCAAGTCAGAGGTGTGGTTACGATCCAGTATTTGAGAGAACCCGCATTCTCAGTAGGACCTGAGACAGGACCGCCCGGGAAATAATTGGAACCTATAAAGTAGACACAAAGAACGAAAAAAATGTTTTAGTGTGCCTTCTTCAGCTTTGTCGGTTAAAGAAAAGAAGTATCTTTTCTTTAACTTTCTAACTTTAACTTTTCTTTCTTAAAATAAGTAGCATTGTCGGTTAAGAAAAGAAGAAAAGAAGGCGGTTGCAGATTGTGTTGCTATCAGTGATGACACGCGACTGTTCTGTTCTGTACCTTCACACGTTGTTTCCTCATTTTTTATAGATTTCCTGTTAGTATAATTACAACATGCGTGATCGCAAACAAAGTGTTTCGTTGCAAGTTATCGTTGTGTGTTTGTATCCTTGTTCCCTGTCGCCATGCGCTATATTCATCAAGAAAGTGAATCCTTACCAAATAGCCGGCAACTTGCTTTAGCAATATCACCAGCCCCACTCTTTACCCACCCTTCGCGAGGTTAGGTAAGTGAAATTGGTTCAATTTTTTTTTCTCTCGTCTTTTTGTACCCCCTCTTCCACAGGACTGCTCCTTGCGTTGGCTCCGAGACCGGTGACGGCAATCGCAGAGTCTCGGGCGCCCCACTTCCTTCACGAGCCCCCGCCTCGCGTCGAGTTT
The DNA here is from genome assembly GCF_043290135.1 of Rhipicephalus microplus. Taxonomy (NCBI): domain Eukaryota; kingdom Metazoa; phylum Arthropoda; class Arachnida; order Ixodida; family Ixodidae; genus Rhipicephalus; species Rhipicephalus microplus. The sequence goes on from NC_134701.1 coordinate 255,185,219, forward strand.
CTCAACGGCACGGGCGCCGTGGTGCCATGCGTGGCGCACGGCTCGCCGCCTCCCCGGGTGACGTGGTCGACGAGGACGGGCCAGCCGCTGCACGAGGTTCCGGGGCTGCGCCACATGCGCGCCGACGGCTCTCTGGTGCTGCCCCCTTTCCGAGCCGAGGACTTCAAGGAGGACGTGCACAGCGCCGTCTACCGCTGCCTCGCCACAAACTCGATGGGCACCATCGGTAGCCACGACGTGCGCGTCCGTGCTGGTGAGCTGTCCCAAACTTTTTTCTGCTTAGCATAAAGAAAGCAGAGAGCTAAATCAGTTTGTTCAGGTTCTGTGGAGGCAATGTCGCCGCTAAAACAACGGGTTGCCAACATTGCTCAGCGTTAGCCAAGACTGCACATATTTACCAGTAATTTAATCGTACATTGCCATCACTTAGAGCCATAACCAGCTGACGTAGGCCAATGCTAACTTAGGTGGATGAGGAGAAAATAGACCGACTGAAAGGAGGGTGCAACACTTCTCAGACCGGTTCAATATGTGGGCATGGGAAGGGTGTAAAAGAACGAGAAATATGGAAAAGAGACGTTATAAAATAGAAGCTTAGAATAGAACGGGGAAAACATAAACGCTAAGTAGACAAAAGTACAGCGAAAGTATGCTTTAAAAATTAAAATAAAAGGTTCCATATTGATCATCATGCCGTATCGACGACATATTGATCATCATGCCGTATCGATGAGACAGTGCACTCTGACAAGGACAAAATTGACCAGACTGACACGACATTTGCTTTCAATGTTGCTTATATACGAATGTATACGGTAGTCAAATCAGCCTCAAAATATTCATCCTACGCAGTTGCACAATGTGACAGAGGGAGGCCCGGGAAGATAATGTAAAAAAAATACATTGCAGAAGCATGCTAATCTGAGAATCAATTTATCCAAGACAGCAAACCTTGCTGACCAGCCGATCGCGGTATCGAATCCCGGCTGCGGCGGCTGCATTTCCGATGGAGGCGGAAATGTTGTAGGCCCGTGTGCTCAAATTTGGATGCACGTTGAAAAATTCAAGGTGGTCGAAATTTCCGGAGCCCTCCACTATGGCGCCTCTCATAATATTATGGTGGTTTTGGGACGTTAAACCTCACATGTAAATCGATCAATGACAGCTAACCTGCGCATAAGGGCGTTCTTCCACTCAGCCATGCTCTTCAATACGGTAACGGTTATTCTCTCGCACTTGGCGGCCCCAAAGCAGGCTGTGTAGTGAAGCGCGCACCTTGCATCTTGCTTATATTAGGCTTTCCAATGCTGATAATCTCATGGACCACTTCCGTCCACTGCTCGTTCACAGAGAGACAATACAAGATTCTGCTTATGATCTACGCAACGATGACCTATAGGTGTCATGGCCGTCTTTAGGTCATTGATTAACACAATGCGCACACTCCTCACCCGATTGACAACCCCATCCGCTGGAAGAGCACTGCAACTTAAGGATACCTTGAAGCCAGCCCTTGGAAGCCTTGTCTAGCATCGTGGATTGCAGTGCACTTCATGTAAGACAGCCGAAGACGATCCGATCTGTGTCTGCTCGCAGTGTTGTGACGTTCTGGACATGCGCGGTATATGCACTGCTGTGTGTTGTTTACTTTTTCCTCTGTTTCATTGCCTGCTTTTTTGTTCTTTTCTTCCCATTTTCCTTTTCCTCCGTGTATTAGCAAACCGGGTACAACTTGGGTAACTTCCCTGCCTTTTACTTGCTTTTCTTTCTCTCCTCTTTTTCTCTCCGTCACATAAAGGTGCTTGTTGGTGGTACACCAAAGTGAGTGTGACACATTGGGTCAGCATTGCAGTGGGCGAACCAGCGCAAAATCATGAAAATTATACTCAACATACAAGCTTTGTAAATATGTTGTTTGAATTTATCAGTGCAGCTATATGGGTGCCCAATGAACGCAAGAGCATAGCGCGCTGGAGTTCATTTTTTTATGGAACACGGAAGTAATTAGGCTTATCTCGTATGCTATTGAACAGAAATCAGCAATATATGCTTGCCTTGTTTCTCATGCTATGAATTGAAGAAATAATACCTAATTTAGTTAGTAAATAAGAAATGATGTAAGGCTGTCACTTGAAACTTTTATACCATAGGCACCACCAGTTCATTTTTTCTCTAAGTAAGAACGTTATCTCCCATTACGCGCTCTTACAAAGTGAACAGCAAGAAACATTTGTTACTGCTGTAATACTCCTCCTTAGGTAATGAGTCCCGGAGGGCTGCTTTAATTTTAAAATGAGCGGCGCCTAACAACGCACAAGGCCGAAAAGAAGGTTCAAGCACTCGCCATTGTAAAAGAGCAGCCTTAACAATCCCAGGTGCTTCTTTTACAACTCCATTATCCTTCTTGATCGCATGAGGCGAGAAGTACTTTTCGGTGCGTAAAATGCCGGGGTATTTAGTTAAACGAACGTCCGACAACTTGAAACAGCTTGTTGCTAGTCTTCTTCTTTCTGACATGATGACGGTAGTGGATAGGATTGGGTAAAATATACCAGAGGAAAAAAGCATATAGCCTGAAAACATCTATACATATGCAGATAGTAAAGTGTACACGCGCTATATTCTCATCTCGTGTCATTACTTTGAGTAGAGGGCATGCTCATTTCATTTCGCCACCCAGGCTTGTACAAGAAATTAGACCGACACGCAAGCTTAATTTGATTCGGTGGGGTATTATGCTGTACCGAGATTCCATCCACGGATCTCTTTCAGGTGATGATGAGGTGTCATCGCTGCATTACATTAATTGAAAAAAAAAAACAAGAAAGAAGAATCAGCTCTGCAGGCATGGGCGTAGTCAGGGACTGGTGATGAAACTGGAGGTGATATTGATGATCATAATAGTGATATTACATTTTCACTTGACCACTTGAATGAATACAACTTTTTTTTATGCAATCATTCGTCAAGACTCCTCGGAGGAAAGTCACAAGAAACGTAAAGTGCATGTAAATTCTGAATTGTTTATGTATTGCCACTCACGAGAACCGCCCGGAAAACGCGATCCGCACGCCGGTTGCCTGATGCTCATTGTTCAAGTCGAGAGTGTGACGAGCGGTGTTTTCGTTTCATCCCTGCGCTCTTTACCTTTTCTGCGTCTTGTTGAAAGAAAGTTATGCATCGTAGCATGTTACTGCAAACTCCAGGCTATCGTAAAGCTCTCTTGAAAAGTTAGAACCTTTAACTTTAAGCCAATAACATCACGGCTGGTAATCGCGAAGAGTCTTTTGCGCAGTTCGCCGTCTCATAACGGTACATTTGCCGTTTCCTATTACTCGCTCGCTATGCCATTCCAGTTTTGTCTCTAGACCAATGCTATCTATACTCCCGCATGGAAAGTCCAGGAGCCTCTAAATAACTTTGAGTCCTGGAATCTATAAACAAGAACCAGCAATCGTTAACGTAACCTCTTAAGAGCGAACCGGCAAAAAATAAAAGCAACACATTTACACCCACCCACTCACGCCACTTTCGATCGCGCCAACAAAGCGATGAAGCCAAGCTCGCATTTAGCGACGCAATAAGTAGCGCGGCAACATAATACACCGCGAAAAGCCGCATCGCATTGCGCGGCCAATAGGAGAACCATTAGCGCTGTCCGATAGTACGCTTCGTCTCTTTTTCCTTCCGCTCCTTATACTTTGTTTCGACAAGATAGACAGCACATTAACGAGTAAAGAGACAGGGGTGGCGAGGAAGTTAACCAGTGAAAGAAAAAGTGAGAATTGACGGCTGCGACGCAGTTCGAGAGACTCGCTCCAATCGGCCACATTGCGACCCAGATGTGTGACCAATACCGCGTAATGAGAGAAAGAGAGAGAGAGAAAGAATCTGAGAACAAACGCGGCGCCACTAACGAGCTCGTAGCGTCAACCGCAAGCGACGGTATCGCCCACACTCTTAGCGCGCGGTTGTTGCTGAGGCTGGCTGGCTATACTGACTAGCGAGTAGCTGGTGAGGACGTAATCTGCGCGCCGCGCACGACTCATCGATCTTGGCCGTGCGTTGCTCGCCACTGCCGGGAACCGGCTTCGGCTGTGGCCGACGAAGGCGGCCAAAGTTTTCTGCCCTGCCTGTTCGGTCTGAGACGGATCGAACATGCAAATTATCGAAAGGTGGCCGCGAGCATTACGTTACGCGCGCCGTAAAAAACAACGCGCACCCTGCTCCCTCACCGCCGGCTTCTGTAGAAGCGTCTCATTGTATCTCTCTCGACGGCCGCAGCGAAATCAAGCGGCGCGCACTCTTCGCGCTTCCCGGTTGCGGCATTCAGACGCTGAGCTCTCGGAAAAACTTCGGATGGTCGCCGGAAAACGGAGCTCCGAGAGCGGAAGAGTGCGCAGTGGAAGGTAGAAAAGAGAGAGAGGCGGGATGTGGAGAAAGGGGATGTTTCCCGGTTTCCCGAAATCGGCCACAAATCCTCGGGAATCTGGAGCGTGCCGTGCCTTCTGGACGGCTTTTCTTCCCCGAGGCGCAAGGCTTTTTGGGAAACTCCAGCCGAGCGTGAAATGCCCAGTTGCTGGCTCCGATGGCATCGGCGGCTGAGTAGAATCCGGATTAGAAGGCCTTCAGCCATGGGCAAGCCGTGTGTCTGAACGCCCAGTCTTCCCTCGATGCCTTTGATCGGGCGCGCCCTGCACGCGAACGGCATGTGTGCACACGCGAATCCTGCTTTGACGCCGAGCCGAGTGAACAGTTCACCGGCAGAATGTCGAAGGGCTTTGTATCTTTTTTTTTCTTTAGCTGAAGCCCCTTTGACGCTGGATATTTGTGTGTGGTTACGTTTATCACGTATTCGAGCTACCACTTTCCGTTTGTCTTGCTGATGTGTGACATTGAGCATGCCATATGCAGGCTCCCTGTGGCTGCGGACTTATGTATATTGTCGCCGGCGTACCGTTTGCATAGTGCGTCATGCTTTTAGCCGGGTGATGGCTCAAAAAGGCACGTGCAGTATCACGGTTGTTTGTTCGTAGGATATATTTTGTGAGAACAGCAAGAATAGCAGTCACATATATGAGCAGAATTTTTCCTACGTATTACTTCTACGCGTCTGTGTGACATTCATCCATTGAATCATTCATTTGTTATTGTAGTTACTAATGTATCATTTATAAAGAAGCTTTGAAATAACAGGGCCACTTTTCACTGCTAGAACTTTTTTTTTCACGTGATTCCTGATGATGAAGATGAAGCTCCAGCTGCAGCAAAAAACGGGAATTGAAAAAACTGAAATTATCACTTCAATGTTTACATAACACGTAGTGAGATAATCAGGCTGAACAGTGGAAGTGCCTCAAACACGCTGGCCGACGCTTCGATAGGTGGACCTATCTTTTCCAAAGGCACGACAGTCTTTGACAAAGATAGGCACTCCTTTCGTAACGTCGGCCAGCCTATCTGAAGCACTTCCACTGTTCTCCCTGGTTATCCCACTACGTGTTTGAATCTGTCGGCTCCCATCTTGAATTTGGAGTTATTTAACACTAGCACAATTACCAAAGGAACCCGTTCAGCAGCACACGGCGCAAGGCCTAAGTGTAAATTTTAAAGTGTAGAGCCGACAAGTAAACGAGTTGAAGTCACATCGCGTTAAAAAAAATAGCCTGGTCACAACCACAAAGAGCACTGATGATCATTTCTATCTTATACACCCCGATGCCTGGTGCGTTCACTTGAGAGAAAATGGCGTAGTAGTCGCTCGTAGACCGGCCCATAAAACATTAGTACGAAACTTGCTCGAATTATTTTGCGAGTTTAATCTATCAAAGCAACGAGTGAGTTGCACAAGACGTCGTGCTCGAACGCCTGATTAATTTCGCTTGGTACGCTTCTTTAGTGCATGCTCATTACCAAAGGTACACGAGCACGTTTTACCATGCCCCACCATCAGAACGCGGCCGTTAGGGCTTGGAAACAAACCCGCGACGACGCCAACCAAGATAGCGTCAGGGCCATTGGTCCACCTTCTTGGCTGTCCGTGGATCTTGTGCTTATATATGTGCACTCTTTACTTAATTTTTCTACAATCGATCTCTGCTAAGTTGTTCAACTGTCCATCTACACTCCAAATTCTCCTCCCTTCTGATTCTCTCACACTATGCGTGTGCTGAAACACTGCGACAAAAAATCTGGTCGCTAAACTATCCCACCCACAAACGTATAATCGAATTTCACTTCTGACGCGTGTAAAACTGTAATTGGTTGATTGATAAAGGGGTGTCTTGTGCACAAGCAGCACTAGTACCATGATGGAAGACGCATAGTTTATTATCATTCCTTGTCACTGACAGCCTTTGTCTTTCCTCAATGCAAATTTAAAACTCAATGGGTGAGAGTTCTCGTATACGTGACGCCGCCGTCGACGCGTCGCTGTTGCAAGGCGTAAGTATAAACTAGTGACACTCTAGTCAACAGCAGAAAGCCACAACCACTCAATCATCATGACAGGTACACTAGTTTTTGAAAGAGTAATCGCCACATAGAAAACAAGGAATATGACACTCAATGGAAGTAAATGAAAAAAAAAACTTAATTTCAGCCCTGCAGGACGCGCTTAGCGCGATCATTTGATATTTTAGCTATAGACGGCTCTGGTCTAACTGAATGTAAGCGAAAGAATGGCGTTACTTTTTTCGGTGTCCATTGCTTTAGGCTGCGTTAAAATTTGTAGTTTAATCACTACAAGCAATGATTGATTTCATTGTGGAGGGCTCAGAAAACTTCGTCGACCTGGGCATCTTTCACAAGGATCAATATCTAAGTACAAGGGTTTCGAGCGTTTTATTCCCTATTAAAAAAACCGTTACGGGTGACATCGAACCAGCGACCTTCAGATCAGCAGCCGGGCATTATAACCACTCTACTACTACGGTGAAAGAATAGAAAAAATAATAAATATTAGTTGACACAACCATTTTATTTTAAACAAGATACGTTTTCCGAACTTTCTGTTTACTTCCCCAGCAAAATTTATTGCGCACTGCATGATGCGATTAGTGTCCACGAGATACATTTTCCGAACTTTCTGTTTACCTCCCCAGCAAACTTGATGGGGCACTGCATAGTGCGAGCTCGTTACTGATTCTCCTCCATATCACGTCAAAATAGTATATTAACTACCAGCCGATGCTCCTAAAGTGCACGCATGGGGCTTTCGTGCAAGCTCGCTGTTAAATAATCCGTATCGCGACGCGACGAACCGCAAGAGCGGTCTCCGTATACGCTAATCGCTAGTCAGGTAGTCAACACTAAAGCACAAGCCTAATTACCGTTGTTTGGAGTTCAGTTTTTCCATATTCATGTCGCTTATAGTTTGGCTCACTTACGTATAGTTAGTGTATTCTGAAGATGGCTGCCGCTTTTTACTGATTATCTTACAGAAGGTATACATAACATTCGCGAAAAAGAAGCTTTAGAACACATAGACGATGACCAGTTGTCAGTTGTCGCCTAAGGTCACAAGATACAGTCGAGAAACCTACGATAGTAGACCACGTGGCGCACTTGAAATTGAGAAGAGAGAGAGAGAAGGAATGTAGGAAAGGTAGAGAGGTTAACTAACCTATGCGTCCAGTTTGCTACCCTACACTTGGGGAGGGGAGAGAGGAGTAAAAGAGAGAGAGAGAAATTGAAATTGAGAAAAATGCATATATAAGATGGGGCAGTTGGGGCTACACAAAGAGAAAAAAGAGAAATAGGGAGAGAGCTTAAATCAGTAAACCACTGCAACATACCTCCGCACGACATCCGACATAAATGTACTAGTGTGTTCCATTCCGACCCATTTAGTTATCTTCTCTACCGGCTGAAGTTTCGGACTGTAGAGCACCAGACTAAAGTATGTTTTTTTTCCTATTTTACCAGCTGGTATTCTGGGACAAGTTTATCTGCCTCCCACGTCATATACGGGTGACGCCCCTCTTACATGGCTGCAGTAGGGGCCAGAGGACGTCGGACGACGTCATCAGGCCAAATTTTAGAATAGCACACCGAACTCACGGGGTGTCGTGTCCCTCATTCTGTAGCAGGTTTCAGACCGGTCCTATGTTTAGGCGCCGCTCAAGATCATCAGAGTGTACAAATTTTCGGTGCCCCCTACTACGGGGTCTCAATGAACCACGTGGCTTGCTTTGCAACCCTAAGCTCCAACAATTAATATTTGGTGGTATAGATTTAATAATGCACATGATGGTCATTACGATGATGACAATGGCGATGGTATCGAGTGAGATAGAGAATCTCTTTTTTGCCTCTTAATATTCTTTATCAACTTAGTACTTTTATTTTTATAGGTTTTTTTTTCTTTTTACATTAGGTATCTCTCATTGTCTTTGTGCATGCTGGTAAAGAAGTTGACAGCATACAAATAAAGAAGTCAGCTATAAAATAGTGACGAGTATGTCAACTTCGGAAATTGTCGAGAGCAAAAAAAAAAGAAGCGGGTAATGAAACAGAAACAGTGTATGCATTTAGCACAGACTGTTGCCGTGACACATGTATCTCTACAAAGAGCAACAAGGCTGGGACATTGCGCTAAACATCAAAGAGGAGTTCAAATACGACCGATTTCCACATATGCATGATATCCGGCTACGTCGTTCTTATCCCGTCAAAAATGTGTCTTTATTCCCTGGTAGACGTGCTTTCGTGCTCTCATGTAACCATCGCGTAAAGCACAGAACTTCAACGCAGCTGTAATGGGCACGGAAGGAAGCTAACGCCGGCGTACATTCGGTTCCGAAAATAACATGTCTCCATGAAGCCAGTGAGCCTCCAATTAGAGCAGGCGCGTACAGAGAAGACGAAGTCGGAAAGCCTAAAAGCGCGCCAAGAAGAGAATGGTCCTCTTGGCGTATCACAGTTCAGTTGCATTTACTAAATAAACAAAGAACAAGTACGTTATTAAATGTGAAACCAATACGCACGTGTGCTCTCTTGCTTTCAATTTATCGTTAAAAACGTAAAAAGAACAATAAAATGGACAGAAAAAAGCTGGGAAAATCCGGCGCTACACCTCAGTCATTTGAATCCCCTCTTCATTGAAGTTCAAAAGGAATAGCCCGAGAGATCAAACGCACCCCGAGACCCAAACAAGAAGAGCGATGTATAATTGAGTCCGGATGAGGAGATCAAAAAAGGTCGGCGTATATAGATGTCGTCTTCGCCGCAGCTCAGGCCGTGCTCCATGCGCGTTTAATATTTTTTTGTTTAAACTTTCTCGTTTAAAAGTTGACATCTTGGAACTGGCTGAATTTGAGTGGCTGACTCGCCTATTTGAAGAGAGCCCTGATTTGTACGTACGTTTTCGCATATATTCGCGAAGTTGAATGCGGGCTCACCCTTACCCCCCTCGCTTCGGTATGGTACGATAAATCCCCTTTGTTCTGAACATCAACGTGCGTGAAATATTTTAAATCCCGTTTGGAGCAAATCCAATAAGGGTATGCGTGATAGGTACTGGTAATTTAATTGCATCAATAATTATAATGTAGGAAATATTCATAAAGGCTGTGGGAAAGAACGCGAATAACAAGACTGGGAATGTGCTCGTAAAATTTTATCAGTGCTCTGCAATGAATCCCGAAGCTTTTCTCGTCATAGTTATGCGCTTTTCGTTAATGTATGGTAATGAACAGTTGGCACATTTTAAACTGATGAAGCGCAAAACATATTATGAGAAAATAGTAGAGCACAATCCCTTTAGCATCAAGCAAGTACTATTTTCACAGAATTTTTGTTGTTATCTGTGCCACTTGTAGTGGCGAAAATTTTTCTAGAATTCACTTGTGGGAAGACAGCAGGTTTTATTACTTTTTCAACAGATAAGGCTGAAGCAACCTAGTTCGGGGTCATCTTAGGCTCACGTAGTTCGAATGCCGATGACCAAGGTAATAACAACGTGATTGCTCTCACTAGTATAACAATCAGTCATATTAGTGACATAAAAAAAAATCAGGCCTGCATGGAACGCGCAGCAAAGTCACAGCGAAAGCTATAAGAGAGGCCTTTCAGAGCCTTTTTAAATATTTTTTGGGTAACTTCTACAATCACCCTTGCTGGGCACCTATTACACCATAAATAGTCATAACGTCTGTGCAGTAGGCTAGCATTCACTATGCTATCTTTCGTCATTCTTCGGAAAAGCGTGGTATCAAATGCACACTTGCAAGAAATTTCGTTCAAATTTTTTATGCGGTGGCTGACAACGATGAATAATCATACCTGAAGTGGGTATCCGCCACAGCTAGTAGGTGATCAAGAAAAGGTTTTCCTATGGGTTGGAGCACAGGATGAACCACTCGCTACGCAATTCGCATTGTATGACGCCTGATTGTTCTTTTGATGTCCTAAAACACTTTATTTTTCATCCTAACGCAATTCATGTCCGGGAATCAAGCCTGCGTAAGGCCAGCCACGACGTGGCTCAGTAGTAAAATACTGGGCTGGCATGAACTGAACCCGAGTTCAAACACCATTGATCCCATTGTGTTCTTGGTGTTTGTTATTTACTGAGTTTATTTCTTGCATTACTGGTTACGGAAACCGACGACGGCGGCGGCGGTGGACAACTACGGCACCGCGCGTGACCCGTGTTCTGATCACATAACAGCTTTCACTCTAATAAAATTTAGGAATCCTTAACCCTCACTTTTCAGAGTTAGACGCGATAGCAATAACCATAGAGTTTCCTAAAATTAACTAGAGGGCACTCTGGCGCTGCGATCGTTCAGCGACCATGGGAACGATGCGTAGTACACACATTTGCCTAGTGTTCGTACTTGCGGGCGGCGAATCGTACTTGCCGCTTTGTTTATTGCTGGTTACGGTTTCGTTTTAAAGAAAAGAACAAAACCTTTTGAACTTCGTGACCTGATCTGAAAAGGTAAGCTTTAAAAAATACGGTTGACAACCACTGAACATTTGCTCATTTTTTGTTTCGTCAGAAAACATCTCCAAGCCACACGAACAAAAACGAAGCCAGAAGCAGGCCAGAAGAACGATGTTTAGACAAATGCGTGTACTACCCATCATTCCCATGCTCGCTGAAGCGCCGTGCGTTGCAGCTCCCGTAGACACTAGGGCCAGAGTTCCCTCTAGTGTATATTAAGAAACTCTATGGCAATAACCCATGCCTAGGGCTGCCCCGCCGTGGTGGTCTAGTGGCTAAGGTACTCGGCTGCTGACCCGCAGGTCGGGGGTTCGTATCCCGGCTGCGGCGCCTGCATTTCCGATGGAGGCGGAAATGTTGTAGGCCCGTGTGCTCAGATTTGGGTGCACGTTAAAGAACCCCAGGTGGTCGAAATTTCCGTAGCCCTCCACTATGGCGTCTCTCATAATCATATGGTGGTTTTGGGACGTTAAACCCTACATATCAATCACCATGCCTAGTGCTTACTTCAACCATTTAGTTTGTACTGTTTGTAGTATGATGCTACCCCAGAAGTTTAAATCTTGAATTACTGCAATGTAGTCGATAAAGACGAAAGTGGCTTGATTCAGTCAGCTTTCGCATATGTCTGTATTCTCTGTGATGTAGAGCCTGCTTTAAAGCACGAACAATTATGCGCGTGAAATCTTTTCGAACTCGCTATGCACAAGCTATGTGGTCTTCAGGAAATACGCGCCGTAACGTGTGTGCCTTGTGTAGTGGGTGGCCGGTTTTAAACCGCGAAGTCGCTGTGATAATCACATGTTCGGACGCCCGGAGGCAGTGTACACGAGTACGTCGCAATATTTCCTAGATATTTCATGTTTCATTGTGAAGCCTGTATACAGGATGCTTGGGTTTGTGAAGCATAATGCTACTTTCACTGCACTTCCAAGGAGGTGAAGTTAGTTTAGCTGTATTCCCAAGCGAGTGCGTGGCTGTGTTTTCAAACACTTGCTTGCCAGTCAGAAAGCCTATGTTATATCCTCACTCTGACCTAGAAATATTATTGTTTATTTATTTGTATCTTTCTTTATTTTTCAGTAACGCACAAGATGATTTTTCACTCACAACCAACGACGCCGACACTAACGCCTGAATATTTGCGAAACGATTGTTCATTTTTTGAAGAAATTCCGGCGTTTTTCTCGTTCCCAAATGAGAAGACGGTTCAACCGTATTATATGCACACACAAAAGCTCACATAGACATGCAAAAATTGTCAATAAACTAGCCCCAACACCACTCTAAAAAAGCTTTTTTTTTTTCTCCCTACGCCCCTGATATCCAGCATTGTCTCGAACCTTTACAGAGTTACAAACACGGCAACTCTTTTTTTTTCTAAAGGTTACCTGAAATTGTTGGGTTGCCACCATTGGCAGAGCACAGCCAATTGGTTTTAGTTCAGACTACAACAACTAAATGATTTATGGCAGGTGTAGTTTAACTATTATTTCAATGCCGAATGGTGAAAACATAGCATAAAGTTTTCGTATTCAGAATGTCGTGTTGAATGCAGCGACCCTTGAAGAAATTCATTACCACAAAATGAAACTGTTAGCGACTTGATCGCATTTGATAAATATAACACCAACATAATGGTGGTAAAGCGCAATAGATAAATGCAAAAAAAAATTATGTGACAACGTTCGATAATACGACGCGTTCCAGTAAAAGTATCATCGACACGATTTCTTTTTTTTATGCTTCTCTTTACTGTGGCTATGTTTCTCACTCTTTATTAGAACTTTTAATTCCTTTATTGTCCCCCGAAGTTTGTTTTCTCGTGTTTAACCCAATAAAATCCACCAGCTTTTGAAGTGCAGTCGTTCACAGCGCTTGCACCACACGCACGACGCTTCAAACAAGGCAATTGACGACGCTGTTGTCAGTGTTCGTCCCGCGCTCTTTTGTCTTACTTGACTCGGCCGTCATGGAAGCACTTAAATTTAGCGCAAACAGCTGTTCGGTAGTAAACAGAACTTCTCATCAGTGCCGCCACGCGAAAGACTACCAGTGGAAGTTTCACAAAAGAAAACTATCAAGAAATCGAGAAAATTCAGAGTGAAGTCGAGGCAAATGTTGACACTGCGGAGAGGCATCGAATAGTGTGCCTGCCGGCTTTGCGGTGCCTAATCGTGAACTCCGCTCTTCGTGCTCTTGCTTCGAAAGAACAGTGGCGTGCGAAAGACACGCGGGTCACGTGTTTTCAACGGCGAGAACGACACGATGCACTGTTATATGAGTGAGAGCCCACTAGAGAGAGGAATGGACGCTAGATGTGGAGAGGAGGAGAGGAAGCGTTGCGAGAACGCCGGTTGGAATCGTAAATTGAAGCCCCGTGTTTGGCGAGGCTCGCGTTTGTACGGGCCTCGCCTTCCCGGCGTGGAGGTGTTTGCACTGCGCCAGAGGCTCAGCCCCAGCGCAATCACTGCGGAGCTGCTCCCAAGCAGCTTTCACCGCGACGCGTTCTGGTGTTGCGAGAGAACACGAATGCTGCCGCCAGACGCGGGTCCTTTGTCTAATCACGCGCGTCTACGCGGGAGTAGTAAACAACTTTATTAAGGCAGCTGACGGTTTCCTAAGTGGCGAGGGCTGTCAGGCCATGCCTGGTCGCCACCTCGTCAGCGCGTTTGATGGCCCGGAGCTGGGTGTCCAGGCTTGTGGTCGTGAGGATTCTCTCCCAGGCCTCACTTGAAGTCTACGCGGGAGCGCGCACATGGTATTGCGGGGCCGAGAGTTTCTGAGATGTTTAGCTAACCGCCGGCTTTGCACTACGTGCCGTGTTTCCCATTGCAGGCTTAGTCAGGGATGACGTGTTTATTAATATATGGCTAAGGTGCCGAGCACAAGTACGGGAGATCGTATTCATGGTGATTAGATAGATGACCATGCTGCGTGGTTGATCGTCGTGAGTTCACGATTGGAAGGGAGAATTAAGTGAAATGCTCTGACGTCGTCATCAACAAATCACACCGGGGCGCCTAGACGATACGATGATAGAACGAAATGGGCTCAGGGCACCTTGGTGCGTAATGGTGCGATTTTATGGAGATCCCGAAGCCAATTTAGGTTGATAAGTAACTCTTTGAAAACTCTAGCGTCATTAGCCTCATCATCAGAGGCTCAATATTTAAATACATAAAATGATGAAGGTAAATTACCTTTCTTAGTTTCTTGCCGGAGGCACAATACATGAATGCCGGTGTGATGCTTAGTAGTCCGATGTCTTTTCTCGTGTTTCCGCAACTTTGACTCAATTTATGTTTTTAAACTCTTCATCTTGTGTCTTATGTATTTTCGACCCTTAAACACAAAAGGAATCATATTTTAGTTTCTCTAATTCTTACCCACAAAGGGCCTCCTGGCCAAATTATCAGTGAATTTGCTATTGTGGAAGGGTATTCTAATAACACGAGTAAAATTTGTATTTCATAAGCAGCACTTGAGGATATCACAAAATAAGTTTTTTTCGTAACGTGCTTGCTAAAGCGCTGCTGGTGCTGTAGATATTCGATATGAATAGTAAATGTTCTCTTTTTGTGCCGCATTACAAAGTCTCTCTCTCTCTCTCTCTCTCTCTATATATATATATATATATATATATATATATATATATATATATACTTATATATATATATGAAACAAATGGATTGCTGCAGCTGGCTTAGCATTATTCAATGACGTTGAGTTTATACGCGGATGATGAACCCACGATTATTTTCTTAAACAACAGTGAATTCTAAGCACATTACGTGGACGGCTTAAGCTCGAACGCGTGCGTTTGGCCAGATACAAAGATTTAGGGCCACTTCAGATTCTCGACGGGAGAACATATTTACCGAGGAACGTTAAAGTGGAAATATAAGTAATATTTTTTTATAAAAATGGCTATTCACATTCATATCTGTCTACGCCAGCCCCGTGGAACAAGACAACTTGGAAAAAATGAAAAAAGATAGCTACGAATGAACGGCGAGCGTTTGCATTCATAAACTCTCCCGCCTCTACAGCTTTTATCTGAAGGAAATGAACCATTGTTGCTGGGCCCCTAGCGGAATGGTGTATATATAATGCACGAAGATATATAAGCTATTGCGAGAGTAAAAAAAAAGAAGGGAAGAGCGGAGAAGCGAGCTGATCAAAATGCGGAGAGTATAGAGAAGATGATAGATGATGGATGGTTGCCCGGGCGTCCGCCGTTTACGGCTTTCGAGAAGTTGTAAGCTTATGGCGCCTCTCGGTGTTCGAAGCGCTGCTCTGGTGGTCGCTCGGTCAGCGAATGTGTTACGTAGGGGTGCAGCTTTTTTGGTGGGGAGGGATGGCTCACAGACGCACACGAAGGGGGCAGGCTCTACGAAGGCTGCCCATACGCACCCATGCCTGGTCATATACACAAATACACAAACATATGCTCCGACGATCAAACGCGCGCAGAACTTGGGGCGGCGGCGGCTGGTGCCGAACACAGCTGCATATCGCGCCGAGAAGCTGGGCGCCCATTCATCAGTGACCAGCGCCGAGGCGCTTCTTTGTCACCTCTCTTCAGAGCGGTCACTTAATATTCTGACACCGCGCGCTCGCTATAAATCAGCTTCCTCCGTTGCCGGCGGCGCGTCGACACTCCTATCTCTCCCGGCCGAGAAGTTCCGGAGAGAATGGCACTGTAGGGAAGTGCGCCGAGGAAACGTGGCGTTCGGGGAAAGACGCCGGCCCTGAGTTGCTCCTTCACCCAACCATGACTCCGCACAGTCTTCAGAAGCGGCAGGGGCGTCGCGTTACGAGAGAATAGAGTTGGGAGGGCGTTGCGTGGAAGCCAGCGTCGGGAAAAGGCTGGCAGACGTATCCGTTTTCTTCCGTAAACAGGCTGTGCCACTCACACCATATAGGCCAACTACACAGAAAGTTGCCATGATTTTGTGAAATGTATCGGGAGAAGGGTTGCCATCGCGTGTATGCTTCACGGCAAGTACTGTCAGCCTATCCACGTAGTGTTGTCGGCGGGTGGGGCTAAAGAAGAGCAGAGTGAGACGGAGGAAGCGTTTCTTCAACGCGCTTTCGTCGCCCAGTAATCGCTGACATAAGTTACTGCATCGACTCACGTCGGGGAGTGCATGGAAAGTCGCGAGAAAAAGAGAAGAAAGGAAAGTTAAAATACAGGAGAGGAGAAATTCGAGAAGATATGGCCGTCTGGCTGGGCCTTTAAGATAAACGCCGAGTTCACTGAGCCAAAACACATATAGCTGCAATGGATACTTTAGGCGCTAAGAGTACACCACTCAAAACCCCCCTTTTTTTTTTCGTTCGCAGCGGTTCAAAAACAGGGGCCATCAAACATGACGGAGCTCACCCATCATCGTCTTAAAGATGCACACGACCGCTTCCGACGCACTTCATCTTCACAGCCTTCGCTGCTGAAGAGTAAAGAAGTGGAGAACTTTGCGTGCGAGGAGGTATTCCACTACGGAGCTTTTCATGTTGTTTACCATGTCGAGTATCGCACCCCTACTCCACCTACTAACAGCAATATGCTTGGTTGACTGTAGCCAGCAGCATGCTAGTTAAGCCACTAACGTGCAGTTGAGTTAAATGTATAACATACAACAGAGGTACGTGTTTTCCTCTGTGTTCGTTGTGCGTCGTGGATCGAGGTCAAACTGGTTTCAACCTGCGACGCTAGCCTGTATTCTGATCGAAATGTTTGTCAATGCGCGGTCGTCTCTGAACGGTGACGAAAAATGATCAATGAGCATGGTGATGCTTAACTTAACGATTGGTTTATTTAGGAGACCAACCGTTTTTGCAATAACACACGCCCAGGCGCGCACGCATTTTGAATAAAATTTTGCAACGGGAAAGCGGGCTTCTCCTCTATATGGCCTTGCATACAGCGATGCCAGCTTCCACGAGTGCTACAATGCTGAACAGTTAATACGTGAACACATGAAACAGCTTTTCGAAAGCGTGAAGTTGCCATAGCCGGTGCATCATGTAAAGCTTTTTTACTTGTAAGAACGCCCAGCTTGGCCAAGTTTAAGCTTGTCTACTTTTGAAACGGTCAACTTCGTCTACACACAGAATGGTCATTTGCGAAAGATATTCCCGCGCACCGACAAGCGGTTTAAAACATTGTTACGCTCGTATTCTTGACATCGTTCTGTTGTTCAATATTTAATTTGAGCTCAAATTCACAAAGCTTGTGAACACTGAAGCGCGGCACGTTTAGACAAGCAGCGTGAAGTTGCTCTGGAAAAAATACCGGAGAGAGAGAGGGAGGGAGAGAGCGAGAAAGATTCGATGTCGCTGTGCTCGAGAGCGAGACGCCAAGCCATTTTCACGCGTTTCTAGCCGCACCGATTATTCGCCACATTCCTCACCGCCGCGTCGACTTGCACGATGGCGTCAGGCCCACTCTTTGTACGCATCCAGCAAGCGTTCATACTCGCTTTCCGACCTACACGTATACGCTCGGATGCTTTCCTTTAAAAACGCCGCGTAATGCGGCAAAGCCATGGACCCTTCTTTGGGGAGCGTTTTTCCATAATGCTGTAAAGCGTGCTTGCTAGACGACTGCACACCTCGTTGTCGCAATTATGCTCAAAAATCTCGGAGGAATACTATAATAAAAAGAAAAAAGGAGATTCGCGAAAAGAAATTAGGAAAAAGAAGGGAGGAATCCGCTAGGGAGCATTAGACTTGAAGTACGGGTTTCGACAGAACACGGAATTCGGGGTGGATGGAAAAGTGGGAAACTCTCCGTACAACATTCTTGTCCTCTAAACTTTAGAGCCGTGTTTTTTTTCTTTTGCTTTTGAGTGCTCTTTCTAATTTATTTCTTTAGCCTTGGTATGCTCAGTGTGCAACTTTGAATTCGCTCTTCCTGCTCGTTCTTCAAGCGAGCGTAGGGCTTTCAGGTTCAAAAAAACTTTTTTTTTCGTCTACAGGAGTTGTTTCATTATACTTTCTTAAAGAAATAAAAAAACAATAAAAGAAGCGAGATGGTGTTGGAGGTTTATTGGGGATCCCCGGAGAGAGTGTCGCCAATCCAGAACGCGGAGAATGTGTGAGAAGATCGTGCGCGGCCCGTTGTAATGACTCGGCGAAAAGAATCCGTCTCAAAGTCGCTTCGAGTTGCTTCGCCGAAGCGACAACCGACTTCGCGCAGGCAAGCATAGCTCGTCTCCGCCGCTGATCTTGCTGTTACTGCCGAGGCAATGCTATGCCGCCGCTTTTATACGGAACGTGCTCTCATCACAGACTCGAAACGCGCAGAGATTTTTGTCTTTTTTTTATTTCTCCGACTCCGTACAAGCTCTTAGTCTATTTCAAGAATATAAGTGCACTGTATAAAAAGAAGATGAGAAAGCAGTGAGGAACGAGAATAGATGGAATAAGAGTGCTCGAGTCGCGCGTGCAGCCTGGTGAAAAACGCTGCAAGCGAGCATCTTTTGAGGTCGAGCGCTTCCTTTTTACGGAACCTCTTCAATAAGGATTTCGCATCCGCCGTGTATAAAATAGAGCGGCGTCGGTGGCGGGGAATGCAATGTATGCATCTCCATTCTTCCCAGAAAAGCCATTTTGGATTAGGTTTCGATCTGTCACTCTCCAGAAGCTAAGGCTCTTCTTGCAGTACAAAGAAGGTCAAGGCAGTTGTGCTTTTTCAGTTCACTTGCTTGCAGCGCGAGAGAATGCCGAATACGCCGAAGCATTCAATAGCAACGAAATTTTTATTTTTTTTATTTAGGCTAAGCTGCTTTGGTGATACTCGGGAGACACTGGGGCTGTGTTGTAACCTCTGAATAGAAGAGCGAGACCTCATCAACAATTGTGGCGCAGTAGAACACGAGAGCGGAAATCCGCCGACCACACTCGTTTTATTTCTGAACGAAACCAGATATAACTACAAACCACTAAAAATTGCCTACCAGCAATTTCCTGTCAAAGTGGGACTTGGTATTTTCAAACTCTTGCCATAGCCTGTTCATCTCCTAGGAAAAAGAAAAACTTACAGTCATTCACTGCTGTTTGAATAATCTCAATCTCTCGCAGCTTCAACATTTTCACTAATGCTCCTATGGGAACACTCAGTCTCTCATCTCTCATGTATAGGCCGTTGCAGCATTTTTTTTTTCTTTTCAACGTTGTTTCTGCAAGGAAAATCTCGTCGAATGTCGCTTCGGACTCAGAACTAGTTAGAAAGAAAATTGTGGCAAAAAATGAG
Source organism: Rhipicephalus microplus (assembly GCF_043290135.1). Classification (NCBI taxonomy): domain Eukaryota; kingdom Metazoa; phylum Arthropoda; class Arachnida; order Ixodida; family Ixodidae; genus Rhipicephalus; species Rhipicephalus microplus. The sequence continues at coordinate 255,204,430 of NC_134701.1, forward strand.
CAGGAATACACGTGGGAACGCACAAAAAAAAAACAACAAAGACAATAATTTTTTTAGATTGCTAATTATTTCTTTTACTCTTCGTTCACATTGTGGTAGAACATTTGATATCAGGAGGGCAAACTTTTATCTGAGAACTGAGATACCCGCAGCGAGGTCTCACACAGTCCACACCGAACGTCAGGGCTATCTTGTGAGCCGTGGAGGGGGACAACATAAAGAGGTATCGAATGTCTTCTATTCAGTTGAGTAGGGCATACAGGTCTGCGGCAGTCAATGGGACTATAAATGGAAGTTTTATGCATTCACACTTTCCCTTTCATCTTGGATATATTTCAGTCCTATGGCGTTATTAATGGATGCCGAAATTATATGTCGTTTTGTATGGTTAGAATAGGCTGATCTTTATTCATTGTTTTTTTTTTCTTATGACACCCCTCGAGTAGATTTCAATACTTATCTTGTTTGAAAAGTTGCACATGAAAACTTGTCTATCCCGTACTATATTTTCATTTCACACATGACCTCTCATGTGCGAAACGAGCGACCTTAAAATGTAATCAACAAACAGTACTGTCTAATCTTTACACATCGACGTCATCCCTGCGGCATGGTCTACGTCAACGGCGTGCCTTCTCACGAACAACACAATGATGACCAGACCAGCCTTTTAGCAAAACTTTGAAAAGTGATTACCTTTGTTTGTCTGATAATTTGCGGGCTGTATCTAATTTGCGCGCACACACTCAAACATTCGTCCTGAATGTTCTTTTTTGCGTTCCAACTCACGTTCCCAAGCCGTCCAATTAAAACTAGAAAAGTTTTACATCTACCACTGCCATGCGGAATAGAGGAAATGTTGGCCGTGCTTTCGCAGTGAGCTTCTGGCGCGTCGATGCAGTGTCGCCTCGCAAATGGCGGCGAAAAAGAAAAGCAAACGAACGAAGCAACGCGAGAACACTCCGAGCGAGACGGCATTCGCTTAACGCGAGAAGCTCTGGTGTGCCGAATGCGAGCACCATGATGGGTAACGGAACGTGCGTGCACCAGAGTGTCGTGTTTATTCGGCGTCTGGGTCACGAAACCGAGCGAGCGGTGACTTCTGTGCCATCTTTCGTGAATTGCCTGCCGAGAGCTCTTGCAGCGACCGCGCTCTCTTTGAGCGGCGGTGAGCTGCGGAAGCGTCACTTTGTTGGCATTGCTAGACGGTAGTTCGTTCCTCGCTTCTGTTTATTTTTCTTTTTTTTCTCGCTCTCTTATTGCCTCTATTTATGGCGCCTCTTCCGCGATGGGAAGCATGCACGACATTTGCCATGGCATTCGGAGTGACGCGTCGTAATTAGCTGCGACGTATCCTCCTTCCCCATCCGTGACAGTGAGTCCTGGCCCCACTTCGCTCGTCCATTGCCTACGGGCCAATTTTCGTGCTCCAATCCTGGCCCGGTGCTTTCGAGCAGAGGAGGTGGAGACGGTGGCTGATATGGCAGCCGGCGCCTGGTGTCTCGCTGTTCCGGTCGAATCGGCGTAATTTACGCTTTCAGTGACACGACTCTTAAAGATTCAGCCGGTTTTCTTCGCAAAGCAGATATAGTGTAAAAGGCGCCTGCGAGGACAGTTATGCCGCGTTTGATCGACAACACTCTTTTCCCCATCTTCCGAAAGACAGTTGGTCATTGCTTATATGTATATACAAACAATGGAAAGAATGTGATTATAGTGAAATGAACTCAAACCTAAGGGCACCCGGACAAGCGCAGTTTGCACAAACACAAGTGCACTAAGCAGTAAATCTTTAAATGAAACGTGGGTCGAATATGGAAACCGTTTGTCTATTGGAGCTGTTTGTCAATGAAAAACAGCCCCATGAAAACGCTGGTTCTAAACTCGACAAAACTCATTATCTCTTGCTGTTGTAATTTCATTGAGTGTTGCTTCATATAAGTTTTTATGTCCTATCCTGCACATGCGTACGCATATTTGTTTCAGTTCAGGTTGTACTGTTCTGAAGTTTTCACCACATCGTTTAGGCTAGCGCTTGACGTAGTCTGGTTCGGCGTTTCAACAATTCAGCACACCATTGTGAACGGAACAGCCCTGTGAATTGGTAGCCTTCTGCGTATTGTTGCGCCGATCTCACAGCTTTGTAGATAGGTGCCACGCTGATGCGTAAAGCGCATTGTACAGACGCTTTGCGGATTGTGCAATTTCCACGTCTGTCACCACACGCTCATCTGCGTATTTCCACGCGTGCTCTCATTAATTCACTCACGCATACCGCAATACGCGCACAGTGGCACTCCGAAATCTGTAGCTTTCTAAGGTATACACCGCTTTAAGGTAAACCCCTTTAAGGTATACACCGCTTGAGTACTCCGTACTCCTAGTTGTATGGCATTTCACGAAGCAGATCATCCAAAACTTTGAGGGTCATCATCTGCATTAAGGGCAAGAAGCAAAACAGAAGAAACATACGCTTCAACTCTGAGTAATGCAGCCGATGAAGTTGCTCTGATCTGATCCGGCGCGAGTATATTTATACGAGAAGTTTATTCTTCACCCTGAAGGCCTTTTTAGCACTAGTTACTCGCGTATGAAGCAAGGCACTTGCCTTGAACGGAAACACGATATCAGCGCATTGTCCTTCTAGCGATCGCGGACAAGCGGAAGAGAGGCCCTTCGTTGCGAAAACAAACTGTCAAGAAGTGGTTTACGACAGACTTAATAAATTTTCCAACGGCCGCTTAAACTAAGACCGCAATCGCCGCTTTTAATTAAACTTTGTTCTAAAGAGCACGTCACGCGAGCCCGTTCTCCTCCCTTCACGACACTTCCTTTCAGGCGAGATGAGAGCTGAGCCTGAGGGGGGGAGGGCGCGGGACTTCAATTTTTGTCACCGGTCTTACTTCACTGAAGCAGCGTTTTTCGATTGTTGTTTATTGTAATCCGCTTTAATTTTCTTCTTGTCCTGCTTCTTTCACATTCTTTTACTTTCCATCCCAGTCTTGAAAAACGAGGTGTACGGCACTCTCTAGTCTTTCAGTCCTCTTCTCTCTCGCTATTTCTCTCGCATTTATTATTAACCCCTCGGTCGTCTCGTCTGGTCCGCGTCGCCTCCAGTCACTTCGAGTTCTTTTAATCTGGGGATAAAAAAACGCACGTCATGCGGCACCGTTTCTCGCGTTCACGCAAGGCCAGCAAAGCCAGTCAAAACCATGGTCTCTTCGTCATCAGCTCACACTTTTCCCCGCCGCTTTCGAGTTTGTTCATTCGTCTTCAGTGTCGGTGGGGTGTTTCTGCGATGTCGGATAGTGGGTGCGCGGATGAGTGAACGCGTCGGCGGAGGAGTGAGGAGGCGCGAAGAATGCCTTTAGGTGGCCAGGAAAGATGGGAGGAAATAAATTGTAAAGAAACGGGAGCCAATGGCGAAAGGAGGAAGGTGCCGTTCGCGCAGCGCACCGAGAATATGACAACGAGTGACACGGCAATAAGTGGGAAGTATACATATGTACGAGACAAGGAGGGCTACAGAGAAAGCAGCTGTAAGCAAGAACGAGCGAGTGCAAAGGGGGGAGTGATGAAAAGGCGTCAGAATAGGCCAAATAGTGAGTGATGGTGCGCGTGAATACACATTTGTCTTGTTTAGTTATTTTTTACTCTTCGTTTTCTTTTTCTCTCTGACTTTTTTTTTCTCTGTGAGCTGACCCCACTTTGTTCCCGTCATGCGAGCTGAGTCGGAGAGGAGCGCGAATGCGATCTAATGAAATTCGCGAAATGAAAGGGGGTATTGGGGCGCCATGCTTTCATCCTTTCTCCCCAGGGAGAGAGGGAGGCGGTCGTGCCGGGAATCTCATAAACGCGCCGTTCCCCCGCACAATGCGGCCTGGCGAGAATGCCGGATGAAGGACGCTGATAGAGAACTCGTGCGTGCGTTCGTGCCTGCTTGTATGCGAGTTCGCTCTCGGGGCATAGTTGTCTAAGCGCGCGAGAGAGGTTCGAGCTAGCCGGTGAATTCTCCTCCTCCTCTCCGAGTCGGGACGTGTACCGAGCGTACTTTAGCTATGGATGCGAACAGAACCTCGATGGGTGAGGAGGATTCGCCGAGGGGTCAGCGAGCCTGGGCAGCATCATCCGATGCCCCCGCAAGTTGCTTCCTGTTCATCCTTTCCCATTTCCACCCTTTCTCCGATTCTCATCTACCGCCAACCCCTTTCTTCCCGGCACCTTGTATAGTCGCACAAACGCCTTCAGACCATCTTCATTTTCTCTCCCTCTCATACTTTCTTTCATTTCCGAGTGGTCTTCCGTGCGCGTCGTGAGATGACAGCGGATGGCTTCGTAATTCCGGACAGAGGAGCCCAAAATTTGGCCGAATCTTCGTAGGTTGTCAGCACCGCGAGAATCGCTAGAAGGTTTTGGCCGAGATGGAAGCCAGCGGGTCTGCCGACGGTTCGCCAATGCACCTAGCTCTTATGAGGGCCCGCGTTTTGTTCTCGGCTTTGCGGGGACTAGATTCCCTAGGCGGAATCGCTTCTCCCGGCAAAGCCTGTTGCACGAGGGAGAAGAAAAGAGAGCAGAAAATAAGTCAACCATCGCGGTTGAAGGAAGCAGGATGGAAGAAAGGGAGAACCTGTGACTGGCTCATCTGCTTCGACGAATGGGGCCCTTACGGGGAGACGGCGTGCAATATTGACGCCGGGATGCGCGCAGTTGAGCGCGGAGCGATTGGAAAAGCATGTCGGGCCTTTATACGAGGAAAGAAAAAAAAGATGCCTTCCTCTTTCACCGGCTTCTCCGGCTGACAACACGTCACTTGTGCAGGTCTAACCATGTTCGCGATTTCGACTTTCTTTTGCACCTTCTGTGTGTACGGTACTTTGATATGACTGTGCGTTTAGAGTTCCAAGCAGTGAACCGCGTACCTGCCATTTAGGCGAGTTGTTCAATTGGCTGGTATTCCCTTTCGCTTCCTCAATTCTTCCTCTTCTTTCTTCTCATTTCCCTGTTTTTGTTTTACTCACGTGCGTTGGCTAACGCGGCCAGCGACATATCAAAGTGGCGCGAGCTTCCCTGTATAAGAATAAAAATATCTCCGTGCTCGAGGGCTAAGAATTCCCCCCGAGAAATGCGCCTTAGTTCCTTTCACTCGCACGGCGATGTTCTGGTATCCCGTTTCCATGGAGAACATCAGAATTTCGTACACGAGATGTCATCGATTCCTGGGCATCATTATTAACAGAGATCTTTTGTGGAGTATTCACATCGCACACTTGAAAAAGAGGCTCAGCTCTATCACCCTTGTAATGAAATTTCTTGCCGGTAAAACTTGGGGAATATCCGTGTCAGATATGCTCGGACTGTACAGAGCACTTTTCTTGGGGTGTTTTCGGTATAGCACACCCGTGCTATCAAATGCCAGAAAAATCAACATCCGGCTCCTGCAAAGCATTCAAGGTCAAGTTCTTCGCACGTGCTTGGGGCTGCCTAGGTGTGCTTACATGGTCGCAACTATTCTCATTGCCAAAGACCACCTGATTACGACCTATATAACTGTCGACACACCGGGCCGCACATTCGTCATATATCTAGACTGCCTAACCACCAAGTTACTAGCCTGCCACTGGAAAACCGAAAGCAGAGTTCTCCAGAGTGGTGGCGGCTAACCAGCATTCCATCTCCTGGATATTCTCACCCGCAACCAAACTGCTTTGCCCGGAGTGGTGCCTGCAAGGTGTACAGGTTATCCCCTGTACACCTTGAAGTACCGGGGATAACCAAAAAGGCTAGCCTGTCATCTGCAGCCTTCAAGCAGATCTCATTGGACCTTTTGCATATATCATATGCAAACCGAACTTATATCTATATGGACGATTCAGTCTCGGGAAGTTCGACAGGTCCTTTTGTGATTCCATCTCAGTCAATCACCGTCAACTTTAAGACTTCACACGTCACATCATCTACGGGCTCCAGGCTTACCGCCCTTCTAGCCGCAATTAGATTTGTTATGCGAGAATTTCCTGCTAAGTGGGCTATTTTCTGCGACTCCAAGGTGGCCCTTCTAAGTGTGCGAGGTCTACGACGCGGGAACTACCATCAGATGGTATCTCAAATCAATGAAATCTGTCATCTCGCCACTAACAAATGACATGAAATAATCTTTCAATGGCTGTCTGGTCACTGTGGAATTGGTGGTAACCACCTCGCCGACAACGATGTCCGTTGTGCTTATGACGGAGCACCCACACTGCTGATACCCCTGTCAAGGGTTGATGCCACAAAGGAACTTCGCCATATCGGGCATATTACCACACTTATGCATTGAAATCTTCCACTAAACTCCACTCGACGCCCACAAAACCTCGCTTCATTACTTCAATTACAGCTGCCATTAAAGACTTTGTTACGGGACGCTAGAATGCTGTATCAGTTGCGGGTCAGCGTTGCCTTCACCGATTCATTAGGTCATCGCATTGGTACAGCTGACTCCCCCAACTGTGATAACTGCCATTGTGTAGAAACTCTCGCACATGTCCTGTGCCATTGTCCAGATTTTGAAGAAGATTGCCGGACTCTCCAGTGTGCCTTAAGGACGCTCTGGATGATCGACTTTTTACTCTGGAGAAGATCTTGGGAGCGAGGCCTTCACGTACTTCAGCCCAGAAAGCCACACGAGCCCTTCTACAGTTCTTGAGGGCAACGTCACTGTGCGACCGCCTGTGAAACCTGAACTGTGTGTACGGTGTGTGTGTTATGTGCAATGTTTATCTCCTCCTTTCTCTCTGTTTTTCACCCTCATTCCCCTCTTCCCCATGCAGGGTAGCAAACTGCATTTATTATATAGTTAACCTCACTACCTTTCTGATATTTTTCTCTCTCTCTCTTTCTATGTACACTCAACAAGTGACCTTTTGACGTCGATAGTCTCGGGAAGCTCTGGTCGACAAGGTTATGAAATTTTGATGACGTCCTGTGGACCACTGACAGGTTGTCTGCATAATGTATTTAAAGCCTTGCAAGGAAGCCGCCAAACGCTGAGTATGGACAGCCGAAGTAACGTATCAGAAAGGACGTTTTAGGAGTTTTCATTATAGACTAGTTGTATCGGCTGTCAACATCGGCTACTGTTGACATCCCACGGATGAAAATATCGGTGCATTATTCCAAAGATTACCTGTTTTGCTTGCCGTGAATGACGGAATGAAAACGTAACAGTGTTAGTGTCATTAACAGGCGCAAGCATTAGTCTCACAAGAAAGTTTCCACTTTATGAGCATAGGTTCTATCAGATCATCTATCTCTTGCTGCGCGGCGAACCATTAGAACGGTAATCATGATGTCCATCATTTTTACGAATGTTTGGTGGGGTGTAGATTTGGATTTCATTTTAATTGGTGATATCGACGTGAGGCTGCATTGGTTCCAAAATTATCAGTTTTTGTGACGAGTGAGGCGGTTGTTTGCAACCGAGAATATCATACTGTAGAGATTGTAACAGTTGAAAATTACTGGTTGAAATTCGCCATATTGTAGTGCTATATCGGCAATTTTACAGGTCTGAACGTTTAGCGAATGTTTTAATGACACCGACGGTGCACTGCTATCACACTTGACCCCACGTAGTACCATGCATGGAACGCATACCGCATGGCTGCACCTAAAACCCGTCAACTGTGCGCAATAATGCATATGTCCTTTATTAAGTTGTAATATTTATAGAATATTTTAGTACCTTCTCCTGGTTTTTGTATTATGCGACTCTTGAAATGCAGAATAGCACTTTTCCTAGTCCGAACAGCACCTCCAGTGGAGAGCAACGAAACTGAAACTGCTGGCCCTTGGCCTCCGAAATTATCCACTGCGTGCTGGTAGGCAATTTCGAAAGCCTGCATTCGCACCTCTCTTTAGCGGAAACACTTGTATGCTTGTGACACTTGATGTCGCTTGGTCCGCACCTGTCGTCGTGTTTTGGCCGCCACAATTTATGGCGACGGTCGAGTCGAGGCCAGAGGGTATATGCAGACAGTCCACCCAGAAATGCCCCGTTGTTTTATCAATCAAAAACATGTTGTGCATATGGTGTTTTTGCATTTGTATTGCACAGGTTGCTTAGTGCGGCGGTAAAATTGCCAGCTGAGCTGGTTACGGCAGGTGGTTTACTGTCCCCAACAGTCATGCATTCTTTGAACCTTCTGAATAAGAAGGTAAAACCTAGCTAGTACTTGCACGGTGCTTGGTAGTAGCGTTCTTAGAACCGTGTTTGTGACTGGTAAGAGGCGTCGAGCTTAGGGGTGTATACAAGAAGCAAGTACTACACACAGCGCCTCTTCAGTGGTGAATACGGGTTTCGGGCTAGTGCGAGGGTAAAGTTCATCAGCGCTGCTGCTGCACGCACCCCCGGCAATGTCTTTGTTAACGCGGCGGCCAGTGGGGTTCAGTCCTCGGGCCTCGGCTCTTCTTCCATCCTAGACCCGGGGTGAAAGAGCGAGCAAGCGTCTCAAGGAAAAAAAAGTGGAAGGACGCTACTCGTGAGGAGAGCTATAGCGAACTGCGTGGGAAGGCAGAGAGAGAGAGAATAAACTTTATTGGGTTCCAGCATGCGGGATTCCCTCCGGCCGCGCAGGGCGTGGGGTTCACCCTATCTCACGTTACACTAGAAGTCCTAATGTCACGCGGGCCTAGACCTCAAGGCCTTCGTGCCCCGTCGCCGCTCGGGTTACTGGGGGTGTCCCCCTTTCGCCTTTGCAGCGCCAGTGCGACCTCGAGCTGCCGGACGGCCCTTCGCTGGTCTTCTGGGTCCGTAGACCCCACACGCTGTTCTACTTGCGGCGGTAACACCGGACCGTCCGCGCTGTCTGCGTCACATCCCCAGAGTATGTGAGCCAGGGTGGCTCTCGCGCTCGCGCACACACTGCACATTTCACTCACGTAGAGTTCGGGGCACACGTGTCGCGCTAGCGATGGGGTCAGCACAGTCTCGGTTTGGAGCTGGCGCAACCTCACCGCCTCCCACCGGGTAAGATCCCTGTGCGGAGGCGGGAAGCCACGCCGTTGCTCCCTGTACCACGCGAGGATGTCGCCGTAATCGAGCAGCTGCTCCTCGCCTTCTTCTTCGGTCGCCGTCGTGTCTTCGGAGGCGGGCGCGGCCGCGGTCCGGCACGTGGCGAGACCACGGGCCGCGGCATCCGCCTCCTCGTTGCGGTTTGGAGATCCTGGTATCAGGTCCCTACCCATGTGAGCCGGGAACCATTTTAGCGTCAGCCTCGACTTGGACTCGTCGCTTGCCAACGCCCTAGCAGCCGCCCCGCACACGGCTCCGCGCGAGAAGCTACGGATGGCCGTCTTGCTGTCACTGAGTATTGTCCGCACGCCCGGGGAGCGCGCCGCCAAGGCTATCGCCATCTCCTCGGCCTGGCTCGCGCTCCGCGTACGCACGCTGCATGACGTGACGATCTTGCCCGTCGTTGCGGCGACCGCCGCCGCCACGTAGGCGTCCTTGTTCTTGACTTTGGCCACGTCCACGTAGACGGCGCCCTCGTCGTTCTGATGTTGCAGCAGCAGCGCCCTGGCTCGCGCCGCTCGTCGTCCCTCGCTTTCGCCGGGACCCATGTTCTTTGGCAGCGGATACACCACCAGTCTTCGCATGGTTGACTCCGTGAGTGGAGACGTTTCGTGGTCTTGTTCCTCGGGGGAGGACAGGCCCACTCGTTCCAGCAGCCGCCTGCCGACCGCGGTGCGGCCCAGGCGCGTCAATTGAGCAGTACGTTGGGCCTCGCCGATCTCCGAGAGCGTGTTGTGCGCTCCCAGAGATAGCAAGGCCGTCGTCTTGGTGCCGTTGAGCAGGCCCATGGCACCCGCATACGCCTTGCGGATGGCCGCGTCGATTCGCTTCCTCTCCGCTTCCGTCCACTTGTGAAAGGCCCCCGCGTATGCTGCGTGGCTAACTGCAAAGGCCTGCAGCAGTCGCAGGAGGCTCGCTTCTCGGATTCCTCGGGACCTCGACGTGACCCTCTTGACGAGTCTCGTCGCTATCCCGATCTTCGTTACTATGTGGTTGGCTGCCGTCCCGTTCGTGCGGTGGGCGTCCACGTACATGCCTAGTACTCGGAGGCTCTGGACGTGCGGGACCGGCGTGCCGTCGCTGGCTCGGACGACTATGTTGCGTTCCGCTTCTTCCGCGGCCCGCTTTCTCCATCTTCCCGGTGGTGGGAGCACCAATAACTGGGACTTCTGTGGCGAGCACTTCAGCCCCGTGTCTCTCAGCGTGGTCTCCACGGCGTCGATCGCTGCCTGCAGTCCGGCCTCGATGTCGCCGTCACTGCCGCCCGTCGCCCATATCGTGACGTCATCGGCATAGATGCAGTACCGGATCTTCGGTCCGAGCGCGTCAAGGCTCTTGGCGACGGCGATCATCACGATGTTGAATAGAAGCGGGGATATCACGGACCCTTGTGGGGTTCCGACGCTTCCTAGCTCCCTCTCTTCGAGTCGTTCGCCTCCCACCTCTAGCCTCGCCGTGCGACGAGTGAGGAAGGATCTTACGTAGTCGTACGTGCGCTTGCCCATGTTGAGCTTTGCCACGCAGGCAAGGATGGCCGAGTGCTCCACCTTATCGAAGGCGCTCTGCAGGTCCAGGCCGAGAATGGCCCGGTTGTCTTTCTGCGGAACGCCTCCGGCTGGCTCTAGTACCTCGCGTTGCAGCAGCAACATCGCGTCTTGCGTCCCCAGGCGAGACCGGAATCCCAGCATGGAGTCGTTGTAGTGACCGTTCTCCTCCAAGTACCGCTGCCACCGGTTGTTGAGGACGTGCTCCAACACCTTGCCCACGCAGGACGTGAGCGAAATGGGGCGCAGGCCCTCTATTCCCGGCGGCTTGTTGGGCTTGGGCAGTAGTATCGTCTTGGCCGTCTTCCACTGCTTGGGAAGGCTTCCGCTCGTCCAGCAGGCGTTGAAGTACTTCGTCAGGGCCGAGACTGCAGCGTCGCTGATGTTACGCAGAGCCTTGTTTGTCACTTTGTCCGGTCCCGCGGCTGAGCGACAGTTCAGGGCGTTCGTTGCCTGGCGCACCTCCCACTCCTCGATTTCGCGGTCGAGCAGCGGGTTGGGCGCGCCGTCGTATTCCGGATGCTCCACGTGGTTTGTGGCCGGGAGGTACTTGTCGTGTGGGAAGGCAGACAGTGCAAGCAGCTCATTCTCGCAGCAAACACAATTGGATCTCAGGTCGATACAGACACCGGATGCGACAGCTTGGTCCAATCAACTGGAGCACACACGCAGACGGCAGACCCAAAACAAGAACACGGTTCTACATCCGGACTGGAAACACTTCCTGGCTCTCTCGGAGGAAGTGCCTGCGAGATGGGTTCGAGAACTAAGGGGAAGCGTTCGTCGAGTTTCCAGGACTCTCGCACACTCACCCACACACTCGCCTTGTGTGCTGCTTTGCCTTAGCGGGTCTCAAGAAGGACCCCGACTAGTGTGCGGGAGGATGAGTGTCAGCCTGCTCGTCGGGATGTCCCGGTAATAGCGTACCAGGAGAGGCTTTCCGACGCCCTCTTCTCTCCTATCCCGTGTACGGCTGTACATATAGGGTGGTACGACACACCGATACTGCAAATATTCTGCGCATTGATTCTGAAACACTCACGAAGATGGCGTTGAGGGGGATGATTCGAGGATAGAGAGATAGAATGAATAGCGGGGATTTTGCTTGCGCGCTTCTGCTCATTGTCGGGCTTCGTTGTTATCGCCCTGGTAAGCAAGAGACGCGGCGAAAGTGCCCCTTCCCGCTGGTGTGTTTCTCAAGGAAGATCAACCAGTGTTGTTATTAATGTTACATGCACATAAAAGACGTCTCAGGGTAAGAAATATATAAAGCGATCTGGTTTGTTGTCACTGATAAGGGCTGAACAATCACTTGTATTTATTTATACACTAAGGGAGGCAAGGTTTTTTTTTTGTGATGTTCATCGAATCCACGAAGCTTACAGTGTTCTGCTAGTAATCGTTCTTCCTAGTAAACCTGATGTAATACTACAGAAGGAAATGAATTCCTGTTATTCACTGCTTTGTAACTTCAATGTATTCTCTTTCATGGACCAGCCCCGCCGCGGTGGTCTAGTGGCTAAGGTACTCAGCTGCTGACCCGCAGGTCGCGGGATCAAATCCCGGCTGCGGCGACTGCATTTCCGATGGAGGCGGACATGTTGTAGGCCCATGTGCTCAGATTTGGGCGCACGTTAAAGAACCGCTGGTGGTCGAAATTTCTGGAGCCCTCCACTACGGCGTCTCTCATAATCATATGGTGGTTTTGGGACGTTAAACCCCACATATCAATCAATCTTTCATGGACCAATTACGCACTGAAGCCTTTTTTGTGGGCGTAATATTATCATCAAGTACAGCCTATATAGGGTGTCATAATTTCATTCTCTAGAAACGTTGGCGGTAATGTAGTAGTTGCCGCAGTTAATTATTCAATGATTCTCGGCAATTGACTGCGGTAACGTAAGAAATGCATGAGGCATAAATTATTAGCACTGCACGCAAAATACACACTCTAAGACCAGTGCGACCCCAGGTACGGCCCCTGCAGTCGAATGAACTGTTACTAAATGCACGAAAACGCTGATTACGTGTATCATTTGCAAATTGTTTATTATTAAGGGAAGACAGGCATTGATAAAATCAACGTCACTAGTGTATTGTTTCTTTCCATAAGTAGGCCTCGCGAGTTTGGTAAGCGGGAAAAAAAAATCTGACGTCTCGTTTCTCTATACGTATTCCAGTAATATACAGTTGGCCCAGACATTGCTGTCCGCCATCTTGTTCGCAACCTCACCTTAAAGAGTGAAACCTCTTATGAGATTACAACAAGGGTTACGTGCGCCATAATTGTCCGCAATCACCGGTGTCCGTAACCTTCACCGTGCAAAATAAGCAAAGGACTAAGTAAACAGAAACACCTTGTACACAATGCGAACCCGGGACTCCTGTGTGCCAGCCCAGTAGTCTAGCACAGGGCCACGCCGGCGCTTGAACCTCCGTGGCAAACTGTCCTTAGGCAGGCTTGATGTTATGCAAGGAATCGCGTTAATAAAAGAAATAAAGCGTTTTAGAACAGCAGAGGAACAACCAGGCGTCACAAATGCGAATTGTGTAACTAGTGGGTCGTTCAATGCTTCAACCAATTACAAAAGCTTCAGGCATTACTCTTTATTTTCGTCAGCCACAGCATCAACAAATTGCACTAAATTTCTTGCACGTGGGTAGCGGGTACCACGCTTATCGAAGAATTACGAAGTATGGCTTAGTGAAGTGCAGAAAAAAATTTGATGATTAATGACCTAGTGGGTACCCCGCAAATGTGCTTGTAGAAGTTATCCAAAGAGTGCTTAAAAAGGCCCTGGATAACCGCTCTTTCAGCTTTCACTGTAACTGTGCTGCACATTCCCTGCAGGGTTGGCGTTTTTTAAAGACGATAGTCTTTTTGGGGGACCTTCGACGGAAAAATTTTGGTCTGTCTGTCTGTATGTACATTTGTCTCTTTGTCTGCTCTTAACGATACCTCAAACGGCTGACTCTATTCGCAGCGCCCACCGATATTGCTCAATGTTTAGCGTTCATACTTATGTGATTGCCAAATAAAAAGCAATTGTTGCGCTTATCTGAGGTATCACAACAATACGTCAATGTTTTGTATGTGTGCCTTTATACTACAGAAGGTACACACAAGTAATTCTAAGGAACGTAGTGTTAAACAGGCTGCGCTGGCAGTGCGACGCGATGCTCAAAAAGGCAAGTGTACGAACTCTTTCCTAAAACGAGATGGTAGTGGCACCTGTCCGTCGCTTTGCGTTCTACACCTTATCGCCTCCGAGACTGGCAGGCACCTTTCTTCGCATGCGCGCATGCCTTCCTTTGTTTTCGAAGATAAATGCCAGATGGCGCTCGTGTACAACGTGCCTTGATGCGCGTGTTCGCCTTCGCTGCACGCTCGAGGCACTCCAGCGCAGCGCCTCCAGAATACCATTCACCGATTTTATTGCGCAGAACATCAAATAAATGTTTTGTTCATTCTCTCCGGACGCAACAGTATCGTCTTTCGACGACATTTGCAGATTAGATGCAGATCCGGGGCCATTTTTTTTTTCATTTTTCTTCAGGCCTTTTTTTCTAGCGTTTACTTGCAAATATGTTCTTCATAGAAGCATCACAGTTTAAAATAACGTAGTTTTACTGCGAAGATAGATAATTTACTGCCAGAACAAATAAAGAGAAGTAAATACCAGTAATCGTAGACGAGAAGGCATACCTATGCAAGGACAAGGACTACAAGTCATTTTTTTCCTTTGAGAACTACTCTTATAATCGCCTTCACAGTCTTGTGGGAGGAAATAGCTTTCCTTAAAAACGGTGATTTTAGGGAGAGAAAGCTCGGTCCCCAAGGTGGTCGTCATGAATTTGTACACTCTGGCGGCGTCCATGGTTTTCCGAAGGACTTGTAAAAGAAAGAAATGTATGTTACATTGCCCATCTTCACTGCGATGTTGTCCTTCCCTAATGATTTTGTCAATGATAAAGTTGAAAAAGTTACACGCAAGTCTGAGGGTCATTTAGACATCTAAGAACAACGCCTCTTCTCTAACATGGCTTTCCCTCCTTCAGAGGATGACATTGCGGAGGCCGTGCTCGCGAGCGCCGCCTGTGTAACCTCCGAACGGCCCACCTCCGCGTGTAATGCAAGCTCCCTTCGGCGTCCCCGTCATCTATCTCGGGTCATTCTCTATCCGCTCGAGCGGCGGTCATTAAGCGAGCGGCGTCGCAGCTCAGGTTGGGCTGTGCAGGCGCGCATCGCCACCGCGCATGTATCCGTGTCCCCGCACGGAGGGCATGCCGTAGTGTTCGACCGACAAGAAAGGAGACGAAGGAACATTGCCTCGGCGTTCATCAGCTACCTTTTCATCTAGGGCTGGCGGGTGCACGCTCAACGGTCACCAAAGCTCTACGACGCTTCGACGAGCTTCTGTCCATGCCATGAGCTACGCAACGCTCTCGTGGTTGTTCCGCGTATAGGAGACGAAAACAAGTGGGACAGCGAAATACAGAAGAGGCAAAGAACCGTAAGGAAGGAAGCAAGCCTTCGTTCTGGGCGCTGCCATAACTCTTCGATCGCGTCCTTTCGTGCCATATTAGTGGAGCTTTTTGCCGGTTCGGCCGCCTTGGGCCCAAAGGCGAGCCGCCTTGAGCCTGTGGTGGCGTTGATGTTTATTAAGACCTGCGGTGTCCAGCTACTCGTGATAGACCGACAACGGGTCATTGCGGTCGCGGTCGACAGCGAGGTTTTTTTTTTTTTTGCTCCTTCTATATCCTATCCTGCGCGGCAGCAGCAGCAGCTTTCTGCTTTTGTGCACCGTCGTGGGTCTTCTTGCCTGTTCCCGGTGGAGGTCACGCGTTGCCTCAATTTTTTTCCTCCATCGTCTTGCGATTATCTTGTATTTATTGTTTTTTGCGCTGTATACACACATGAGACTGCGATGCTGCCACCATGCGTCTTTGTCATGCTTTCGGTAGGAGCGGCTGGTAATGACGCCTGACTAACTCGACGTATTATATATTATGTACATCCTGTCTTTCTTTCATACCGTTGGGGGAGAAGAGTGAATGTCAGGTTGAGAATGACACCCCAAGGTGTTTGTTTTCTTACTTGATACCGTTCGACAACTCATAGCTCCTCAGCGAGATACGTGTGTAATCAGTTAGGCCATTGCGGCGGCTCTGTCG
Organism: Rhipicephalus microplus; assembly: GCF_043290135.1. Taxonomy (NCBI): domain Eukaryota; kingdom Metazoa; phylum Arthropoda; class Arachnida; order Ixodida; family Ixodidae; genus Rhipicephalus; species Rhipicephalus microplus. Next base: position 255,220,207 of record NC_134701.1, read on the forward strand.
TTATCATGGCTTCGCAAAAAGGAAGCTAGTGTCGTTGTAAGCTTTGCAGTAGTTTTTCATTCCTTCATTCTATCACCGGGGCTGGCCGACCTGTTAGAATCGCACGAAGTTGCGCTAAACAAAGCTCGGAGTTCGCGTTCACGCAACGCGCTTGTCTTCCCGACAAGAGCATGACTTGCGGTTCAGCAAAACGTGTTTCCCCGAATGACGCAACGTGTATGAGAAGGTCGTTGCTTGCAGCAAAATGAAAAGGACATTTTTATTCAATCCGACTGCAGCTCCTCAGCTGCGATCAGGGCGTGTTTTATTGATAAATCAGCTTTTCTTAGTTCTCCATACGTGTTTGTTTCCGGTTATTTGCCATCGATTATGGGAGTGCATATTTTGTTATTTCACGTTGTTGATGATGACCGGGGAAGATGGGAATGACGTACATGCATGTGATGTATTTATTAGTGTTCGCTTCGAAATAAAATTTTCAGTTGCTAGTAAGCACTTGTCTGTGTCATCTCTGAGTGTGTGTATTTTTAGCGCTTGTTTCATCATAAACCTTTACCAACGCGCCCAACTTGCAGTCAGCTTTCTTGAGCAATGAAAAGATGTCAATTTAGTAGGATATTTTTCGCCGCGTCAGTAGACATTTTAAATCGTTTACCATGACGGTTGTGTATGGGCCTTTTACCATTGCTACTACTGTGTCTCTCATAATCAAATGGTGGTTTGGAACATTAAACCCCACATATCATCGAAATTGCTACCATTTGCTGGTATGCCCATTTTTAAACGGTGTGTATTATGGGGCTGCTCGCCAATAATTCTAATAAAAGCTTATATTTAATTAAAAAGAAACAGACAAATAACCACAAAAACACATTAAGTGGGCGGCAAAATGTTAACAGGCTTATAAATATGTAGTTTGGTACTCTACACTTGAAGTCGTCTAAGGCGCAAAATAAAGTAAAGGCAACATGAAGTAAAAGGGCCGATTTTATTCAAACATGAACACAAAAACGTACAAAGCTACTTGACTGTTTTTTTTCAACTCATAAGAACGAAGTGATGCACACTCCCAATAGCATTATGTCGAGGCTATTTCTGATTGTAAAGAAGGCTCAGCCTGTGGGCCAGCTTTTGGTTCAAGACGTATATGTTAGAAACATACGCAGTTGACCATCGTGACAAAGAACAGAGCTTAGGGCGCTTCCTGCTGACCAATTTCCGGTTTAATCTTTGTAGACCTTTTGACTGTCGAGTGTTGAGACAATAAGCTCGTTTTCTCTAGAAAATGAAACGTTCGTAAATTCCGGAAATGGCAATATAGAATTCTACGTCGAACAAGTGTTTGTTTTTAGCCCTAAAGTCATGTTGGGTGATATCAAAAATGCAGCTTATCATCAATCGACGTCTCTGATGGGCACCATTGGCCATCAACATCAGTGTGAGAACAAAGTACAACGTCGTCCAACTCCATTTACTATCAGCCCTGCCAAGCATGACTTAGAGCTATAGTAAAGCCAGAGATGACGCGATGCCGGCCATACAGTACATACATTTATGCTAAGAATTTATCTGTATCAATTCCATGAATATTGGACTTCTATCAGTATTGAAACTACAGTGACATTATGCATCTTTCTTACGATGCGGCGATGGTAATATGTTGACTCATTGATCCCACCTTGGCACAATTTGCACTTGTATAGAAGCCACATTTGCACAATGTTGGCTGATACTGAACGCATAGAGTGACAATACACTGACGTATTTTCGATTCACCATCAGCCGTCCTCTTCATATGCAAATATTATTTTCTCGTATCACAAAGCAAAGCAACCGAGTCGACTCAGCCTGGTCAGCGCGCCTGTATTTCTCTCGGTGCTTTCATCTCTCTTCCTTTTTATTCTCTTTCTACCCTCCCGCTTCGCACCCTTTCTCTTCTTTTATTTGCCCTTTGATGGCCCATAGTGGATAAATACAAACGCTAATCAACATATTTTACTAGCTTGATTTCATTCTCATTATAAATTTCGAGCTCTGAGCGGCAGGCACGATTATCAATTCGGTCATACTACCCAGCTTTTTTCTTCTGCTGTCTTACGTACCCGTTCGACATCCCATGTTTGAGTCCTGAGCTAGTAAGAGCACCCTCCCATTTGGACGGCGTGATGACTTCACCACAGAGTAATGCGGGGGATGTGTCTTAAGTTATTTATATCATTGCAGAAGAAACATGTATTACTTGGCTGTATTTCTGGATAAATCTTGTGCAATAGCACGAGGTTTGGTACGCCCCGACTTGAAGAAGCCTGGGTGTCAGAGCCTGAGGTCTGCTTAGTTATCTGTCTGGTTGTGGGTATTGTCTCTGCGCCAGGTAAAATGTTTTGTCAATTCGTTATACGAGACGGGATGGTTCTGGTTTTTCAAAACATCAGCGCTGCTACCACTGATAGCTACGCGATTTACTAGCCCTCACGCAGCTGTGTGGGCTGTCTTGTTGACACTGGGTGGAGTTCCTTCAATGCCTCCCATGTGAACCCTAAATGCACCCCTCAATGAATCCCAAATGAGTGTGTGTAGCTTGATCTCTTTGTCCCGAAGGATCTTCAAAGCCGGTTCTGATCGTGTGCCCCTGGCAAATGCTCTGACCGCCGATCTTGAGCCGTTGTAAATTGTAGACCCCTTGCTGTCCAGCAAGGACAACGTAATCGCCACTTGCTCTGCTATTTCAGCCATCCTCATCGGGACCATTTTGGAGTTCGTGATAATGTCCTAGTGGTTGGTGCTAACTGCCGCCTACGCCTTCCCCTCGGTATACCGGGCCACATCAACGAAAAAACAGTGCCCGGCCTGTTCCTGATCTCTTTGCAGAAGAGCCTTCGCTCTTGCCCGCCTTCTACCCTTGTTATACTCGGGGTGGAACTTTCGCAGGATGGGGACAACGGTGATTTGTTTTCGCAGTTGACGAGGAATGCTTCAGAAGCGAGACTTGATTTCCATCTGTGGAAACACCAGCTCCCGCAAGATGTTTCTACCGCTGGAACGCGTGCTGCATAGCCTGGAGAATAGCTTTCTCTTCTGCGCCTCCACAATTTATTCAAGCCTGTCATGCATGCCAAGACGCCGAAGTCAATGTGAGATTGTGTACATGGCGAGCCTTTCTGATGAACGTAATAAGCTTATCACCCTCCAACCTCCGCCAGTTCTGCATGGCTGCCACATAGGTGAAATTACACATCACAAAAACGTGTACCAGTCTTACGAGGTTGTCTTCTCAAAGTCCTTATTGTCTGTTAGCAACCCTTCTTATCAGTCTGATGGCACAGTCAGTTTTTTTGGCAAGTCTCGTTACAATCAGGTTATGAAGATAAGCATCCCTGAACACTCATGGACACAAAAAGTGTCGCGTGGTGTTTTCCATTCATCAGTGTTTCGCCTGAGAGCAAAATATGGGCCATCCAATCGCACTACTGCATAGCTGAACTGTTACCTGTGCGCATACAACTAATAATAAAAGCATGAAATAATTTAGCCATACAGGCTGTGGTTTTTAAATGCATACAGATGAAAAGACAGGCAAAATTCCAGAAGGCTTTCTCAGTGTACAGTGGAGATTTAAGCCCTCTCTGCCTCGTAAATACGAAAACATGTCAAAGGATAACATGAAAGTTTCTCAAAGAGAAAGATTCTGAAATAATGACACGTTTAGCGTTGTGTTGCAGTACGTCGTCCATAATATAACGCTTTATGCAAGGTAACGTGAGCTTAGCGCGTTTCGCAATTCAATAAATAGTCAGTATAAGTCTGTGCGTCATTAATAAAGAACTTTTGTTCCTTACTTTACACTCACACCGCCACTCCCTGTGGACTTTTGCTTCTATTTTGTGAGCTGCTAAAGTTAATAATTTAATTTATTATAAAGACATTCCCTCATATGTATTTGGCGCAGGTATTAACGTTAGAAATGGATCTTTTGTTAGCTACGAAGCCTTGCCGCTAACTTTGGGCTCATTCTTAATTATTACTTTGCCTTCGTAGATTCATTTCTTTCCCCCCGATAAAGAAATGAAAAATACTCTAAATAAAATGGTTTTCTCTCTTTCCAGAGAAGTAGAAGAATAGAACGAAACAGAAGCGTCAAGAATACAAATGAGAATGCTTTTAACCATAATCTTTGGATTGCTGGCCACTGTTCAAGAAAGCATTTCACAAATCGATGTGGCTCAATGTGGAACTGTGCCATTCTCTGCCTAAAAAAACTCTGAGTGTGAAACCATTCTCAGTGATTCAACGAGAAGACCATTTTCCTCCTTCCGCCTTTCCCTCGAACGTTTAAGACGATAATCTCTGCGAAGTAAATGAACAAAACAGGATAAATTGTCTCAGTGGTGTTTGAGTTCACACACCAGACGCCGAAGGTTAGTATTTTACCCACGACGCAACAAGCACTTTTACTTTGCGGGCTGCTTTCATTCAGGTCAAACATCAGACATACATATATCTACCAATAATAGGGTGCCAAGGCAGACAGTCAAAACTCGGACTTGTGCATAGATAGGTCTTTCCAAACTTGTAAGCCAGTCTTACGCTCGCAGAATGTTAATAAATCTGAATTATCTGAGTGTGGTTTTAACCGCCGCGCAAAACAGGGAGCTTTCAACAAAGAGTTCATTCAATGCCTCGTCGTGAATATTATTTACTGCTGAGAATATGTTTTTAATATTGCCTTTCCACGTCTTATCTGAAAGTCGGCAGTGCAGTTGTGATCTAAAATGGGTTTTTCATTGGTAAGCTATGTGTTATTACAGCTTTGTGACGTGCGTGATGAAAATAAACATGATTTCTAATTAAGTTTTTTTTAATTAGTGTCAAGTCTTTGAATTTTTGGGCTTTGCCAGTGAAGTCCATTACCCACCGCCTTTTTCTCTATGAGCCCCGCTGTGTCAGCTTCATGCAACTTGTCCCTTCGTCTAAAAATAGTTGCCCACTCGCATTTTACAGGTATAAACGCCCTCTACAGGACCACGTGTAAAGCTAAAATTGAAGACAGCACCAATCAATGAGTGTGACTTTGCAAAGTTTCATTGTCAAACTGATGTTTCGGTGGTCACAGTATGCACAGTTACGGGGGACCGGCCCTTTCAGACGCTGACGAATGATGGAAAGATAAAATACGACATGTCTATGCCACACGAAAACAGGGGAGGGTCACCCGCCTTGCAATAAAACTGCATGCACTTTTATGCTTCACTTAGGCCGAGACTTTCGCAACTCTCGAATTATATTTTGCGTGTCTCTTTTTCCTTTATGTGAACACATGATGGCTTGTTGAGAGTAGGAAATTTAGGCATTTAGAGACTGATGCATTCAGCTTTCCCATAGTAGAGTATTCGGCACTCTAATTGTCCACAAAATCTTCTAAACGCCTAACGAAACTCGGCTGTAAGATTCAGATTCGGCGTCACGGAGCTATGATAACGCGAAATCTTCCTCACAGATATATGTAGATTTATGGGAACCTATTAGCATAGATGCACCCTAAACGTATATTACGGTGAATGACAAAGTTCCAATTCTTGGAGGCTCAAGAAAATTGTTAGTGTCATGTTGCTTCGGAGGGGCAACGCTACTGAAAGTACATCTTTCGAATCCTAATCATGGCCTCCGCAATTTTTTTCCGGCAATGACATGGTGCCAGAGCAAATCGCGGAGCCCAAGTTGTAACTATATTTTTGTGTTCATACTTGTGAGCAAGTGTGCAAGTTCTTCTGTACGTAGACCAGCCCCTTTTCTTTCATCAAAAAGATCTTCTAGCTCTCTTAAGGAAGAGTGACTATCACACACTAAACCGAAGGGTGATGTATATGACACTAATAAATGTGCTCCTCTTCCTCCTCACCCTAACAAACATAGCCACACAACACATTCAAAAATGTGTCATTTTTATACACTCCTTACAAGAATTTTCTGCTCGCATCAGTAGTAACTGACTCAAGCCCGTCGCTATGATTTCATGATTTGACATCAAAATAGAAACCACGCGATGAACGTGCGTCCGCGTCGGTTAATTTTGCGCTCCAAGCGTGTGCCCCATCCAGGATGTGTAACGGGACGAAGAGAAAAAGTCGCGCCAAGAGCAATGGGCGACGCAGGCGCAAGAACAAGACGCGTGGCTTATTTCCCGTGCGGGAACGGGGACCGATGTTTGGTCGGGGCCACATTCCCGGCATGGGCGGTTGTGGAGGGAAAGCAAGATTACGGAGGCTGAGCGCGCCACGAGTGCCGCGTTCCAACGTTCATCAGAAGCAAAGATGGGTGGCTGGCGGACGGCGGTAAAACGGCCAAGTCAGCGGCCTTGTTTGTTTCCCGCTCGAGGACCCGCGGGGCTCTGGATTTGGCTTCGGCTATGGTCAAAAAGGGAGGTCTTGCGCCTGCTGCCAGTTGCGTTTGTGTATGAAAAAGAGAGGCCTGTACAGCGTGGTGACGACGAGGGACTCCTATCGTCCCGGTCTGCATTCCTGTCATTGTTTCTGCGGTTGCGCCGGCGCAGAGTGTGCAAGGCTAGCTTGGGCTTGGTTGGCTGGCACCCCAATGTATAAAGCTCCACAAGCTAGTAGGCTGCACTTCATCTCGATGGCAGGCAGGACTGCCGGGCCAGCTATACTGCAGGCTAGGCGAGTGGACGAACGCGAGAAAAAAAAGAGAGAGGCACGCACTGCGTGGTGGATCCGAGCTAGGGCTTCCGAGAGTCGTATACACATTTGTCGGTCCACACCGACTGCACCACCACCCCTTCCTGGGGCCTACCTCGATGTCTCGGTTCCTTTTTGTGTGTTCCGGTGCAACAGTGATCAATGGAGTGTTCCATTCGGGCCTCTCTTCCCTCCTCTCTTCGCCACGTTCCCGGGAGATACAACTTCTTCGCTGAGACCATAAAAATCGATCAGGACTATGCTCTACCCTCGCACAGAAAACCCCCGCCCTCCCTCTCCCACAGCTTTTTATACCGGCCTTGCGACCATGTTCATACCTTTTTCCTCTTTCACGCTGCACACGAACAAACCAGGCAAGCACGCCGCCAGAAAGGGTTGCTGTTTTCTTTCTTTCGACCCTCTACTTCTGTTTCCGTCCTATCTCTAGTTGCCTCTCGTCTCGCGCGCAATGGCCGCCCTTTAGTTTCCCGCACCTCGTTTTTCCTGTTGTTCTTCGTTTTGACCGTTAGCTAGCAAGCCTCTTGGTTCTGGCCATCACGCTGTGCTGCGGCACTCCTTCATTCGACGTTCGTTTGCGTTGCCCTTGCTGCCTTTCTCTCTATCTGTTCCTTTATTTCGCTTCCTCTTTCTCCCCTCTGTACATTTATCTTGGCCGAGAAGGGAGACGCTCCGCTCCTTGAATAGCCGAGCGTACATCGAGCCCGTTCTAAGCGTGGCCGCAGTTTTTTCTGTTCGCTCTCTGGTCTCCTATTTTTTTTTTTTTTGCCATTGTGCGCTTTCGCAACTTCTCTCCAGTCTTTATTTTTCCCTTCTCTATGGTTTGGCGCGTTCGTGATGTGTGTCCGCGCTTGGGCGTCGGCGTTGCTTCAGCCGCGCGATTGTCCATTTTTCTTCACTCTGTGTGGCTGGCTGATCGGAAGAGACAGTTCTTTTGCCGAGTGCGGCGCGAAATCAGGAAGAGCGAATTTGAAGCGACGTTGGGCTCCGAGGCGCAACTCTACCGTCTGGCTTCTAACCTGAGGCCATTCGCTCTTCCCCCACTGTGGTTCTTTCACTTTCGAGTCTTTTTTACATTCGTGCCAGTGTTGCGCTGAGTTTCTGTTTGCTTTATTGCTCCCTCGTTGAGCTGTCTACAGGTGAACATTTTTCACTTAGACTGGGAGGAAGGAGCGTGATAAAAGAAATCGATCAAACAAACAGGCGAGCCAAACAAAAACCTACAAGCTCCGCGCTAGCAAGAATCTTTAGAACGTCCGAGTGGTGCACACGTTGGTGGATGTAATGGACACCTTAAGTAAGTAAACTAAGGGGGCAAGAAGCTACAGACGCCAAGAAAAGTACTTGATACTTCAAGCGTTGCAGATGTGTGTCTATAGACATTTGGTAACGGGGTGTTTGTGAATGATAGAAACGAAGAGAACAAAATAAAAATGAACAATGATGAAGCACCGAAGAACGTACACCAACTTACAGAGAAGCTTCGTCCTGCTGACTGAATGTTGTTTCAAGATTGCCCTCTGTGTGTAATATCTCTTCAAGGGGTGCCACATCGACGACCTGAAAAAAAAATTAATAAGACACCTGAGCCACGTTGTGTCTGTCTGGGAAACAACTCACACAGAATTGTCAAAAGTTGTGGAGATAGCATTTTGTCGTTATTAAAGTTGGGCCGACAACGATGTAGTCAGTGTGGGTAGCTGCGTGCCGCTTTATTACAGATTTCATCCGTGACGTTTCTGCTGAGGTCATGGGATTCTACCGCAATTAACAGCTACCGGAAGCTCCTCTGCGGTGGTATTTACAATACAAAAACACGCCACCGCATTATCTTGATATAAAGTGCACCGTAACTTTTTCAGTCATGGCGACCACATTTGTAGACATGAACTTAAAGGCGCGTTACACGCCACCGATTTCTTCAAATGACGAAACTCAGTGTGCAAATTCCTGCAGGCTTCGTGAGTGGGCAAGTAGCGGTCATTCAGTTTCATTGTGCTCCGTATTTCTATAGGCGATCACTTCGCTGGAGACACTACCATGCACGACGATCGTTCGATTAGAACCAACGTGCAAGGTATTTCTTTTTTTTTTTTCGCTCGGAACAAATACAACCAGCAAACAACAGTTCAGTCTCTTTAGGCAAGTACCGAAACTAGCTGGTAGCAGAATATTTAGATAGTTAGTTGAAACATTATGAACATGTATTAGTAAAACTCATCGAAAACAACACATTCGTTCATATTTTTAGGGGGGGGGGGGGAATGCAGTAATGAGTGCATTCGTGCTATACCACGTGAATTTCACGCATTTCTGACAATGGCATATCATAATTCATGTCGGAATGGGGCAACACAATTGCTACGAATGGGTTTAGCCTTCGGCTTCTATTATGCGGATACATAAAGAGGGTATATAGCTAAATTTATTTATTTATTTATTTATTTATTTATTTATTTATTTATTTATTTATTTCGTTAAGCACTACTTCGCAACGACGTCGAGAAAGGAGCCATTGGCTCAGAGCGTTACGTTCCTAGTAGAGGCTCGGTTGAATAATTTTTTCAGGAAAAGTAGATTTTAAATGCTCAATTATTCGAAAACTGATTCTTTGGAGGTGTGCCGTATTCGAAAACTGATGCTCTGGAGGTGTGCTGCCAAGATTATCTTATTGTAGGTTGTGGTAGGTGACTGTGACGGACTATTATACATATGACGAAACGTTATATATAAACTGCCCTGTCGAAGTTATGTAGTTGGAGTAAATATTTAGAAAATTCTGGTAATTTTTAAAGCTTGACAGAACGTAGTGGGCAATTCCGATTGTGCATCTTGTTCATATTTCAAGTGACTTATGAAGCTTCTTATACCAGAGTGTTCACACTTTACCACGAAAGAAATTGAACATTTGAATAAACAGCGTCGTGCAGACTAAACAACAGTTCCACCATTTAGGGTCTTTCTCTGTTATGCAATGATAATTATCTGGCTTGCCTGGGCTTGAATTCTTAAAAACTCCGCGCTCACCACTTTACTATAAGCAATAATATGCAACGCTTATAGCGTGAACGCTTTTCGTCACCTGGAGATACCGGATAGGGTACGTTAAACAACAGAAATCCACGCGAAATTATATGAAGATTATTGTTGGACCACGAAAGTAAGCTACAAATAGGGCAACTGTTCTTGTAGTGCATAGTGTGGCATACAAAAGCGCAGACTGGTTATTATTTCTCATTCATGCGCAAAGGATACTCCGCCCATATGAAAATCAGGCTTCATGCTGTGGCTCCCAGTGTTTTACAGCCACTTGCGCGTTGTATTGCAAATGGAGACGTACGCGAACTCTCGCTAATAGCTCCACGCCTGGTGGCATCGCCTATTATTAATTATACCTTACCATAACTTACCTAAACGCGCACATTGTCGGGGGCGTTGGCTCATCTATGTCCAGCGCTGTGTCGGAAATTCGCTCAGGCCCATATCCTGCACGCACGTCAGTGCGTGCGCTAATGCGATTCTAGCGCGCTCTAACGCAACCACATTGGGCGCTTCGCATACGCGGTCACGCGTACGTGCGTACCAGCGTAATCGCTCCTTCCCTGTCATGTAGATATCCTCGACAGCGTCCACATCTCAATGCATGCAGGGCCGAAGATGTTATTATGGCAAAGTGCAACCGCTGTTTAGTTGTTTTTTTATTATCTAGAAATCACAGAGAATGGGATTCACGCTGGGAAAAGAAAAGCGAAAAAAAAAAACACAACACCCGGTAGGCATTTTGCAAGCGTAATTTGAGCTCGTGTTTATTGGCTGCCTGATATTGATCTTTCTTTGACACAGACGCTCCTGCAATCACAGTTGCCTGCACTTGCGTGGCTTCAGCGTTATTAAGATTAAAAGTAAGCTTCCCGAATCGCGATATTTAGGTTATAGTGCTTAGTGCTTTGAGTTAAAGTAATGGACAGAGCAATTAATTACTGACTTCGACAAATTTCATTCGTGACTGATGAATAAGCAAAGAACGTGCTGGAGAATCGCGGTACTGCTGTCTTTTAAAGCTTTTGTTGAAGTGCACACGAGCGGAAAACGGAGAAAGAAGTCTCGGGATGATGCTTCCTGATTGGGGTTTATTGTGCTTGCTCACTCAATTTGTGACGAAGAACTTGATGGCTGGAACCTGACCGATAAATGCCCACTCAATCATCGAACGAAGGAAGTACTTTCAGACGAGATTTAATGACCTGTGTTTTGGTTGAAATATCTACCTGCTAATCGTCGAGCGTCAGCAGCGTGATCGAAAACTGCGCTACTAACTACCATTAGCGTGAATGGTTAAGAGAAAAAGCTGGTACTGTTTTTACCGACTGTTAAGCGGTTGCTTGACTCGCTTATTTTTGTTATTACTAAGCGTGCACATGTGGCTGTCAGTTCTCTTGTATGTAAACGCTGATTACAGTTCTCTTTTTGCAGAGATGCACAAAGATGAGGGGGGTATGGGGGGGGGGGGTACCAAAGATTAGTACAGGATAGTTCCCAGTTCCCGGCCGGTCGATTACCAGCGTTCAGAGACGCTAAGGTACAAACTGAGCTTCTCATGAGTGTCTCATTATGAGCCAGTATCAAGTGTGTGATGTAGCCTTTGTTGCTGAATTCAGAGTGTTGGCGTGTTCACACGTCCATAGCAGGAACGTGGTGGTTCGCTTGCTTAACGATAGCATTGTCGACTGTGGGAGGCGAGAATGTTTTAGGCAAACTTAAATATTAAGATACAGAGAGAAATTAACGTGGCGCACAGGTTACGATGGTCCCCGGATTCTAAGCATTGCAAGCTTTTTGTTCTTTCCCCGGCATTTCACTGTGTCCGCGATCGGCCTACATTTCACCAAGTGATGACGTATTGTGATAAAATCATATTGTGACGTCATATGTTTACGGCACTGCTTGATGACGGTTTATTGCATCACTCACGTTGACGCGGCTGACTCCGCACTCTAAAAAGTAAAAGAGGAAGAGGAGGAGTGTCGAGGGTGCTCCTTTAGGGGAGTAACTGACTAGCCACAGCCATTCTTATCATTTGGGTTATCTGCGACGGAACGAACTGCTACTCCCACCCCTCGGAGTTACTCTTTTGCTCCTTCCCGATATTCTTCAATAGAGTATCAGTTACTTTTTACACAAAAAACAAATCAATTATCGACTGGCATAACAAGCATGTTGAAGTATGTGCAGGCATAGATGTACAAATCGATATGCAAGTGTCACATTCAGAAGCAAATCTCGGAAAATTTAAAGCAAAGAGATAGGATTCGAACTCACGATCGCTGAGACAACGCCTCGCTACGGCACTGTTAAGAAGAAAACGGGTTTAAAGGCACCATTGGGTCACATGCACACGGCGCGATAATTTCTGCCTGTACTTCAAAAAGGGGCACTTTCTTCTCCGATAGAGGAGAGTGCCCTTCTTGCCGTGTCATGTGCGAAATCTTGCACACAGTTCATCCGTCGATAAAGGAAAGCGATCTTTTCGTGCTAACTGTGCACTTACTTTGAGAAAATCTTTACCGATGGTCATTTTTTCTGTTCTGATGAAGCATATTTTAGTTGTTGTTTTTTGCCTTAAAACATGAAGGTGCCGGGCTGTCACCGTATGACAACAGCTCGCATGCGAGACTGAAAACAGGATACGATGACCTTTGTTTGAGCCTAATCTATAGTCTGTCTTTCTTCTTCTGCAGGCAATAGTTGAAAATATTCTCTAGGGTCAATTGATAGTTTTCATTTATTAAAAGGCACGTAGTACTTAAACGCTATACAATATATTCCGCGTGATGATGCATAAACGGGCAAAATCCCAGGTGACTTAACAACTCTTCGAATGGAATGTGTGGCTTAAAAAAGCTCGCAGGGGCTTTCTGTTTCATGTTGTTGAAGAAAAGAAATAATTAACAAGCATGGACTTAATTATTTGTTTATCAGTAACTTACACGACCCTTGTGGGGAACAATGCGCATGTACATACATAATAAAGAAAAGCATACACCAGTAAAATGTCGTGTGTTACAGAATATGCAACGAAAATAACACACACAGAAATGCATAAAGTATAGTAACTCGAGGTGCTATAGAAAATATAAAAGTAACTATCTATACAGAAACAGGGCCATCGAAAATGAAAACTTATGGAGCCCTGGAAACATTTTTTTTTTCCTCCTGCTTTTCGTATACCTCGGTTTCTGAGCAGCAATTGAGAACGATAAACGAACAAAAGTAACAGCCAAGTAGATGCTTTAACATTAAAGAACTCAAAATATATAGCTGTGGACATAAATGAGCTGAGTTTGAGCTGAGTTTTCATATTTAATTTTTTCATTTTCTCTCTGTAGTAAACAAAAATCTGAGGACGTATTTCATAGGCCAGTGCCGTTGCTGAAGACGTCTTACACAATTTGTTCAAGTATTGCTCACATTTGCGGAGCTCTCGCGGTAGTGATGTCACTTTCGTGCAAGAAGCGTTGTTCTTCGGTCGTCCGATCAATGATACTTCCTTTCGTTTATGGAGTGCAGAGCATTTGCTCAAAAAGCAAGGCGCTTGCGTCGTTAGGCACATGTCCTGAAAGAAGTACTGGTCAACGTGAACTTTTTTTATGGAGAGCACTGTGGCAGTCGCTACATGAACTTGTAAAACTCCAGTTCAGAAACAACCTGGCTGCATGATTACTTGTTTTTTTGAGATTTGTTCTCTCATTTTGTAGAGCAACTTTTCTATTGTCCTCTAATCTACATTTTCTAATCGTGTGCCTCCTCTTTTAGTCCTGTTTTTTTTATTCAGCAGCAATAGACTGGTTCCTTTGATTTGGAACAACCAACTTAAAAAAGTTTCTAATGAGGGGGTGAGGAACAAAATAATTAGTTAGTCAGCTGGTTGGTTAGTTGGTTAGTTTCCTGGTGGGTCAGTTAGGTAGCTAATTAGTTAGTTAGTTAGCTAGTTAGTCAGTTATTAGTTAGTTATTAGCTATTTGGTTAGTTAGTTAGTTAGTTAGTTAGTTTGTTTGTTTGTTTGTTTGTTTGTTTGTTTGTTTGTTTGTTTGTTTGTTTGTTTGTTTGTTTGTTAAACAACATCGTGCACATCACATCACATCAAACAACATTATATCATAAAAATTATATGTAGTTCTATCGAAACAGTTAGTCTAAGTGAATTCCGCCTTAACGTAGCTAACACAATATCCCTGTAATCGGCGCAGTTGTTACAATACCTTTTATCTTTTAGTGTTTATTTTTTAAGATATGAGATCAGAGAATCCGTTGATCAGGTTTGAAAAGGAGCCGAAACTATCACCTAATGTAGCCAAATTAGCCACGTCATTTAGTTGTAGCGCCAAACTTGTAGCGAAATTCAAAAATAAAGGCTCTTGTGTATAGAGTCATTATTAATCAACGGTAAATAATATGATTCTGAAATACAAAAAGCGGATTATAAAGAGCAAAATCATTTTCATTCTTCATTTCGCTAAGCCACATGTATAGGTTGCAAATAAATATGATAAAAGGTTACATTGTCAATGTGGCTGCGTTAAAGTCATATAAAGATCAGTTCTTGAAAAAGTAACTTTGGGCCAACAACTGAACAGGAACATTAAATGACGAAGCTGTTTATTTTTCTTGAATCCATAAGCCAAGATTGGTACAAAGCTACAATAGCAGTCCATCCTAAAGTAGTGAAATCTGATACAATATGAACAGTCCAGTTTGATTTTGTTGCTGATATAGCTTTGACGACGCTGTGTTTCAGCTTGGGAATCCGGCATCCAGTGCGCTACATATCCACACGTTTCCTTACATGCACCCGTCCCTCTTTTTAAAGGCCTGATAATTGCCCCGCCGTGGGGGTCTAGTGGCTAAGGTACTCGGCTCCTGACCCGCAGGTCGCGGGATTGAATGCCGGCTGCGGCGGCTGCATTTCCGATGGAGGCGGAAATGTTGTAGGCCCGTGTGCTCACATTTGGGTGCACGTTAAAGAACCCAAGGTGGTCGAAATTTTCGGAGCCCTCCACTACGGCGTCTCTGATATATATATGGCAGTTTTGGGACGTTAAGCCCCACATATCAATCAAAAGGCCTGACCACACGTACACGTGGCAGCACGCGACATTTTTGAAACGGCATCGTGTCCTGTCCCTATCGTGAGAGAAGGCACACGGCTACTCGAGGCTGCGCGCACTCTTTCAGTAAAGGAAGAGGGTGCGGAACCACGTCGCAAAGCCACGCGCTGACGCACTGCAACGCACACGTGTTGTAAGGCCTTTAAGGCTTGACCCCACGTAGCCGTTGCAGTGCGTCGGCGCCGAGCCCTCTTCCTTATGGAGAGAGAGAGAGAGAAAGAGCACGGAGCTTCGCGCAGGCACGCGCCCTTTCTCTTCATGGAGAGAGAGCACGACGCTACGTCAGAAAGCCACGCACTGACGCGCTGCAACGGATACGCGGGGTCAGGCCTTTAGATGGAGGAAAGTGTGTTGGGTGCCTCGATGCGCACTAGCCCGTCAACGGGGCATGAACGTGTGCACATATAGGCCATTGCGACAGAAAAGCTAGCTAATAATGCATTAGACTTCCTTTCTGTTTTATCTTAAAATAACAAGAAGCGGATGACCAGGTAATGCACCTAAATAGGAGTTCAAAGTAGCCATACTGTGAGCATGGCATCAACCTAAAATATTGGTCGCCAGATGGGGTCGTATAGTAACCAGTTTGGCACAAAGTAGCCACAAACGGCGACTCTGTCTGAGATATTACGAAGCGGTAAAACCTTGTAGCAGCGCTTTTTTCAAAATACAACCTATGCAATCGAATAAATATGAGAAGATGCACAAGTGTCTGGACGCCACCACCGCAATATCAGTGCAGCTGGTAGTAATTACTAAATCCCTTTGCATACTTATTTCATTGTACCCCAACTTGTTACACATTTACAAATACCAGCACTTCTAAAATCAATATACCGTAGGCGCAACAGCAGCGCAAATTCTTCTTTGTATTTTACAGCGACGTCATAATCTTGTTTAGACTAATACGTTCGCCACAACTTACGTTAGTTTAACTCACAGAGCTTGCACTGCAACAAGGGTGCCTCAAATTAAACACACGAATATATATGCCTTTCCAAATAACCAAGAACGAAACACGCGAGACAGCTCAAAATATTTGCTCTGCTCTCAAATACTCTGCACACATCCGCTGGCCTGAGAGTGGTTACACAACCTCCAGTCAGCTTAAACATAAATGTCGCGACAGCAGGCCCGTCGCCAGGAACTTGTTTCGGGAAAGGGGGATTTAGGGCAAGGGGGGGGGGGGGGACACTAGCTGAAAACGTCAAATATTTGGACAGCCATAGATTATTCTCAGTAACTATTTCCGGTAAAACACGCACGATGTATATTACGTCACTATCCAAATACAATTTTAGTAATAGTTTTATACATTTAGTTTTGAGAAGGATCTTTTTCGTTGTATTTTGACATGTATACGTTATCGGGGAGGGCAGGTAATAGTGACTACCTCCATGGCTGCAAGCCTGTAAGACAGGATATACGAAGAGAAAATTTATTATCTATCTATCTATCTATCTATCTATCTATCTATCTATCTATCTATCTATCTATCTATCTATCTATCTATCTATCTATCCATTTATCTATCTATCTATCTATCTATCTATCTATCTATCTTCATCTATTCCCTCTCTCTATTTATTTCTTCCTACCTTTAATTCTTCCTTTCTTCTCTTTCTCTTTCTCTGATATTCTATCATTAATTAGGACATTTTAGGGCATCTCTATTCCGAACGATTTGCGACGCGCCAGCAGCCTCAATTACACGTCCGTTCAATAAGGTGAAGCATCTTATCCGACCAAGAGAGCGATCTCTAACACCCAATATTTGTCTTCACTGGTTCGTCGTATATGCACCTTCGTTCAAAAGTGCTGCTGGCAGCCAAATTAGCCCCATCACCCACGCTGCGTTTTCCGAGTCAAGAACCCCGAAACAGCAGCGCCTTCTCCCCAACTGTCACCGTCTCGCGTCTGCGAGCGCCTCCCCGATAGAACGTCACACGTGTGCCACACCGCCAGCGCTTTCCGTCATAATATGCATAATTTCTCCTCTCGGGAGAGCACTTACTCAACCGCGCATGCCGAAGCAGCAGTGGCTCACAACGTCGCGCCGTTACAGCTTACACACACCACTTCGGCCCACTTCTGGAAGGATAAGCACGTTGGCCCCCGGAGGGGCAACGGAGGACAGGGAAGATGTGCGATGTAACTTAGTGACTCGCCGCTCGCGAGGCAAGCCTCGCTTGCCTTGCTTGCTTTGAGAACATCGTCGAAGAAGAGCCCCGAGGGCACATATAGTACATGTAGTGGAGAGGAGGTCTTGTTCGTGGATGACGGGGATGAAGTGGAGGGGATGTTGCGACGGCTTCTTCGTGGACGGAGAAGATCAGGATGGTGGAACGGCCAAAGATGAGCGGTGGCGGCTGCGCCGATGACGGCGACGGCTGTGGGCCCGAGTCCGCGAGATGGCACTGCGAATGGCTCCCGTGATGTTGCTTTAATCTCCTTCTAATGCCGCGGAAGTAGAGCGCGCGCTCGATAAGCATTTTGGTCGTCGACGGGGCCGATGGAAGCGTGCTGCTCGTAGTAGAGGCGAGGCGAAGTGAAGGCGTTCTTTCAATATTTTTTTTTCTTTTCTTCCCGAAGTATTCTTTTTTGTTTCGTCACTTCGTTTTTAGATACGATTTCTCATTTAATCTACACGAAGCGTTTCTGTGTGTGCGCGCACGTTAAAGCAAAAAAAAAAGTATAGACCCATTACCACAACGTTCGGACGAGCGCGCGAGTCGATGATAAGGAATCAAAACTACGATGACAAAAAAAAAGAGTAAAACTACGCAACGTACACATTAGCGGCAAACATATTTGGAGTGCGTTATACCTTTGTGTACGTCAATATCATGATTACTCAGGTTCACTTTTTTTTATTTTGTGCGAGCATTCTATGGTGCGTTACTGGTACATGTTTGTTTCCTTCTTCAGTGCCTTTTTTTTATTTTTCTTTCGGAATGATGCGTGTCTACGGCCATTTTAAGCGACAACGTTCCCCTGCATCATAGCGCTAGGGCTATGATGCAGGGATCGTCATAGAGACGCTGGGTATAGATCGTTTGTATGAGAGTGGCTCGGCGCTTGCAACTTCACTTTCTTTCATTATTTATTTATTTATTTCTTGCAGTCGTGTTCCTTTCTTTAGCCCCGCCGCGGTGGTCTAGTGGCTAAGGTACTCGGCTGCTGACTCGCAGGGCGCGGGTTCAAATCCCGGCTGCGGCGGCTGCATTTCCGATGGAGGCGGAAATGTTGTAGGCCCGTGTGCTCAGATTTGGGTGCACGTTAAAGAACCCCAGGTGGTCTAAATTTCCGGAGCCCTCCACTACGGCGTCTCTCATAATCATGTAGTGGTTTTGGGACGTTAAACCCCACATATCAATGTTCCTTTCTTTCCTTCCACCTTCTTTTCTTTCTCGTGTCCGCATCGTCGAACTTAACGCGCGTTTGTCCGAGCGACTATAAGGGCGGAGAACCGACCACGATGAGATCTCGTCAGGCTCGGCGGGCACTGCGCTCATACGCTATCGTGCCATCCCTGTGGCGCGTTGTGGCCGTGCGTGGCAGTGCGCGGTTTATCTGCCGAGACCGCGCGACTAAGGGACTACTACCCGAGCTGGCCTGTAAGGCCTCCCCCTCCTCGTTCGGTCGATTCGCTGAGCCACCGTTCACGGACCAGCAGGGGCTTAGCGTGCGCGAACTCGTTCAAAGCACCAAGACGAAGCTCGCGGATACCGTGGCGCACCACTTCCTCCCCGCATATTCTCTTTTGTCTCTTTCGTGCTTGTTTCATCGGTCCGAACTATAGCCTCCGTACTTCGAATCGTACTATATCGCTATAGGGCGTCTTCTCCTTCTGTCCATGTATATACCTAAACCGGAGTCCATAAAGCTTTGTTTTCGTACAGAGCTGGCGCTTCTGAGCTGCCCTGGCATTTATGCCCCGTCAGCCGCAACCGCTTGCCGAACGAGCTAGAAGTGCGTCGAGGAGACTGGATTCGCTTCCAGGACGAAGGTGCCCTGCATGGCACTGAGCTGTGTGCAGCATTGTGCAACCATTAGAGCACTTTAAACATCCCTCAAAACGCTGTGAGAACCCGTACGTAGGATAGTCTATGTATGTATGTATGTATGTATGTATGTATGTATGTATGTATGTATGTATGTATGTATGTATGTATGTATGTATGTATGTATGTATGTATGTATGTATGTATGTATGTATGTATGTATGTATGTATGTATGTATGTATGTATGTGTGTGTGTGTGTGTGTGTGTATGTATGTATGTATGTATGTATGTATGTATGTATGTATGTATGTATGTATGTATGTATGTATGTATGCATGCATGCATGCATGCGGGGGCATTCGCAAATTCCAATTTCTTCTCTAAGATTAGGATGCCTCTTTAAGAAGCAAATTTCCGGATACCAAAAGCGTCCTAGGGGACATACATAATGAAGCCTTAAGCAAACACGTCCTTGCTTAGGCACGCAAATACCATCACGCCACAGGCAACCACGCACCCGTAAATTGCATTTCCACACGTGTGTTTAGGAAGCTAAAATAGGAAAGCCCGGCCAGCTGCTTTATATGCGGTGCTCCAACCAATATATTAGGCCAAGTGACAAAGAAAAAAATATGACGATAAACTCTATAGCTTTGGCCCTACTGGGGTGGCCTAGTGACCTTATGTTTCTCCAAGATTCCGCCGGAATTCGCCCCCAGCCAACAGGTAATTAGGGTGTGGCTCAAACATTGATATAAGAAAATTAATACCCATATGAAAAGGTAATCATGACTCAAATTATTAGTTTCATAGGATACATATGATACCGCAATAAAACCCAAGTAAAGATGATGGCTCGTTAAGTGTCAGGGTTGATAATCAGTTCACTGAACGAGTATACTATATTTTAGGTGGTCTGTGCAGTCACGGTGGCGCACGCCCACTACAGAACATTCTTCTTTCACTCATGAGTTGACCCATTACTGAGCACTAGTGCACCATCTCACCAGGTCTGAGCAAAGTGTGGACATCATTCTGTAGTGTGCGACGCGCCCGTCCACCGTCCAATGGCTCTTGCTTTGCGCGCACGTGGCCAATGCTCTCGGCTTTTGGCACCCGCTACTTGAAGACATCAGTGGCAAACGCTCTGTAATATGGAAACGGATGACGGTGAACAATAATCCTTGGACTGTATTTGAACCCCGAACCAACGGAAGTCGATATCTAAAAGCTAATTTAATAAACTCTCAAGTCAATAAAAGTGCATCGAAAGCTAGGGAAAACGGCGTTACAGGCGTTTATTTGAAACCTGTAGGTATTTATCAGAGGGATTGGCCGAGCCCCACTGCCGTGCAAAGCAGGTGCGAGTGTAAAACGGAAACGAATACGTCCAAAATGGAGAGAGAAATAGAAAGAAAGAGATAGAAGAAATGAAATTAAAAATAAAGAAGAGAAAGAGGGAGAAAAACGACACGGCAGAAAGGGGAAGAACATAAGTTTAGAGATAAATAAAGGCAATAAAAAGATAAAGAGACCCGAAAAACGCACCCAGAAAGGCGGAAAGCGAGAAAGAATACGATAGAAAGAAAGAGAAAGCAAAGCAGAAATAAACGGGACAAAAACTCAAAAAGATAGAGAGGCAAACAAACTATAGAAAAAGATAGTAAAATAAATAGACTCGATAATGATATAGGAAGAACGGCTAGACCCAATGAGAAAAAAAGAAAGAAAAAAGGTCACAGAAAAAGAGAGGAAAGAGAAATAGTAAGGCAGATAAAAAACATGTTAAGAGAAACAAAAATATCTAGAAAGAAGTAGAAGAGAAAAGGGGATGAAGGACACACAGCTAGACAATAGACCAAAGGAACAAACAAATAAAGGGAAACAAAGAAAGATGAAGACGAAGAGATAGATATAAAAGAACAAAAGGAGGAATGAAAATAGAAACAGGGAAGTAGAGGAAGAATTAGAGAAAAAAAAAGAAGTAGAAACAGGGGCCGAAAGAAAGAAACTGAAGAAACGGAGAGAAGGGGTAGAAGAAAAATGAAGTGTGAGGAAATTCATCCAGCTGCGCTTTTCCTTTCGGTCTGGAACCTTTTGGGCAAAGCTTTTTTTTTTTTTGGAAACTGCGCGGTACCGGGATTTGAACCACGGACCTCTTGCATGCGAGGCGCATGCTCTAATCACTACGCCATCGCCGCATCCGTCAATTTCAATCGGCCCTTTTCACCGAACTTGCCAATATCCTCGGAATTCGACACATCCACACAACTGCCTACCATTCTTTCGCCAATGGCATGGTCGAACGGCTTCATCGACAACTGAAAGCTGCCCTCACTGCTCATTAGCCAAGGAAATATTGGCTGGATCACCTCCCCTTCGTACTTCTGGGCATCCAATCAGCATTGAAAGTGGATCTCGGCTGCTCATCAGCTGAACTAGTCTATGGCGTTTCCCTGCATTTTCCAGGAGAATTCTTCTAGCCATCATCACCACCTTCCACTCACGATGCCTCCACGTACATTCGAGATCTGCGCACCACGTTTTGGGACCTTGCTTCTGTGATTCCTGCCGACCGACACCCCAAGTCTGTCTTCGTCGGCCAGGATCTAGACGACTGCAGTCACGTCTTGGTTTAGCGTGACCAAATACGGCCACTGCTCACACCAGCCTATGATGGCCCATTCCGCGTACTTCATCGTACACCTAAGACGTTCACGCTGGGCATCAATGGCTGTGAAGACCTCGTAACTGCTGATTGACTGAAACGAGCGTTAAGAGGCCTGGGGTGCGGCCTCACCGGCAAACACCGCCGAGAACGCACTCCCTCACCAGAGAAGGATTGGCCACCCTGGTGCAGTATCTGGCCACTACCTCCCACATGCTTACGTCAAATAACTCACGGCCCTCAGTCCCCAGCAGCTGCGAAGCAACTGACCACGGCGGCGGTCAGATCTGCAACGCAGCAGAGGGTGCTAAGAATCTCTGGATCCGGACAGGCCGCCATTAGAACCTGAACTTGGTAACGTTTAACGCTAGAACCTTATCTATTGAGGGAAGTCTAGCTGTACTATTCGAGGAGCTAGAGAGTGTTAAATGGGATATAATAGGGCTCAGTGAGGTTAGGAGGACAGATGAGGCCTATACGGTGCTACAGAATGGGCACGTCCTTTGCTACAGAGGCTTGGCAGACAGAAGAGAACTGGGAGTGGGGTTTTTAATTCACAGAAACGTAGTTGGCAACATAGAGGAATACTATAGCATTAATGAAAGGGTGGTAGGTATCGTAATTATACTGAATAAAAGATACAAGATTAAGGTAGTACAGGCTTACGCGCCTACATCCAGCCATGATGACGCTTCAGTTGAAAGCTTCTATGAAGAGGTGGAATCGGCAATGATAAAGGTAAAAACACAGTATACTATAGTGATGGGCGACTTTAATGCAAAGGTAGGGAAGAAGCAGGCTGGAGATCAGGCAGTAGGAGATTATGGCATCGGTACTAGAAACGCCACAGGAGAGCTACTAGTAGAATTCGCAGAACGCAATAATTTGCGGATTTTGAATACCTTCTACCGAAAACGACAAAACCGCAAGTGGACATGGAGGAGCCCTAATGGCGAAAATAAGAACAAAATAGACTTTATAATGAGTGCACACCCTGGAATCGTGGAATCGTGCAGGATGTGGAAGTGATTGGCAAGGTACGATGCAGTGACCATAGAATGGTACGGTCTCGAATTCGCCTAGACTTGAAGAAGGAACGACAGAAACTGATACGCAAGAAGCCAATCAATCAGCTAGCACTGAGAGGGAAAGTACAGGAATTCAGAGTGTCGCTGCAGAACAGGTACTCGGCTCTTAGTGATGAAACCAACCTTAGCGTAGATACAATGAATGATAATATGACGAGTATCATTACGGAGTGTGCAGTGGAAGTTGGAGGCAAGGTAGTAAGACAGGACACTGGCAAGCTTTCCCAGGAAACGAAGAACCTCATTAAGAAGCGTCAATTCATGAAAGTGTCAAGTACAACAAATAAAATAGAACTGGCAGAGCTTTCGAAGTTGATTAATAGACGTAAGGTATGCGATGTAAGAAGGTATAACATGGAGAGAATTGAACACGCTCTGAAAAACGGAGGAAGTGTCGAAGCATTGAAGAGGAAACTTGGGATAGGCAAAAGTCGGATGTATGCACTAAGGGACAAAGAAGGCAAAATAACTACCAATATGGATAGGATAGTTAAAATAGCGGAGGAGTTTTACAGAGATCTGTACAGTAGCCGAGACAACCACGACCTTATTACGATAAGAACTACCAGTAACCCGGATTACACCCCACCAGTAATAATAGAAGAAGTCAGAAAAGCTTTGGAGAGCATGCAAAGAGGCAAAGCTGCTGGTGAGGATCAGGTAACATCAGATCTGCTGAAAGATGGAGGACAGATTGTGTTAGAAAAACTAGCCACCCTGTTTACGAGGTGTCTCCTGACGGGAAGAGTACCAGAGTCTTGGAAGAACGCTAACATCATCTTAATACATAAGAAAGGAGATGACAAGGACTTGAAGAATTACAGGCCGATCAGCTTGCTCTCTGTAGTATACGAGCTATTTACAAAGGTAATTGCTAACAGAGTAAAGAAAACATTAGAATTCAATCAACCAAAGGAACAAGCAGGATTTCAAACAGGCTACTCAACAATTTACCACATTCATACTATCAATCAGGTAATAGAGAAATGCTCAGACTATAACCAACCACTATACATAGCCTTCATAGATTACGAGAAGGCGTTTGATTCAGTAGAAATATCAGCCGTCATGCAAACACTGCGGAATCAGGGCGTAGATGAAGTATATATAAACATTCTCGAAGAAATCTACAGGGGATCAACTGCTACCATAGTGCTTCATAAAGAAAGCAACAGAATACCAATCAAGAAGGGTGTAAGGCAGGGGGACACAATTTCCCCAATGCTATTTACCGCGTGCTTACAGGAGGTTTTCAGAAGCCTAGAATGGCAACAGTTAGGGATAAGAGTGAATGGAGAATACCTTAGTAACCTGCGCTTCGCCGATGACATTGCATTGCTGAGTAACTCAGGGGACGAATTGCAACTCATGATTACGGAGTTAGACAAGGAGAGCAGAAAAGTGGGTCTTAAAATTAATCTGCAGAAAACGAAAGTAATGTACAACAACCTCGGCAAGGAGCAGCGCTTCGAGATAGGTGATAGTGCACTTGAAGTTGTAAAAGAATATGTCTACTTAGGGCAGGTAATGACCGCAGAGCCGAACCACGAGATTGAAGTAACTAGAAGAATAAGAATGGGGTGGAGCACATTCGGCAAGCACTCTCAAATTGTGACAGGTAGATTGCCACTATCCCTCAAGAGGAAGGTATATAACAGCTGTATCTTGCCGGTACTTAGCTACGGAGCAGAAACATGGAGACTTACTAAGAGAGTTCAGCTTAAATTGAGGACGACGCAGCGAGCAATGGAAAGAAAAATGGTAGGTGTAACCTTAAGAGACAAGAGGAGAGCAGAGTGGATTAGGGAACAAACGGGGGTTAAGGATATCATAGCTGAAATCAAGAAGAAGAAATGGACATGGGCAGGGCATGTAGCGCGTAGACAGGATAACCGCTGGTCATTAAGGGTAACTGACTGGATTCCCATAGAAGGGAAGCGGGTTAGGGGGAGACAGAAGATTAGGTGGGCAGACGAGATTAAGAACTGTATAAATTGGCAGCAGCAAGCACAGGACCGGGTTAACTGGCGGAACATGGGAGAGGCATTTGTCCTGCAGTGGACGTAGTCAGGCTGATGATGATGATGATGATGATTATGATAATTTTTTTTTATTGTGTGACGAAGGAACAGGTGGAGTGCCCAAACAAAAAAGAACAACATTGTATATTCAAGAGTTTAGAATCAGCGCACATCATGCGTTTCTCGCCCGCTTGCTTATTCTTCCATGCTACAGATGTGGTGCGTGCGCACTTAGTTCGAAGCGGGAAACCTTGTCGTCAAGTTCGCGCCGTTTGTAGCTACACGTTTAGTTTGGTCACACCAACATTCACGCGAATTCAGCAGCGCATTGACAAGTTGAACATAACAATAAACGACAACAGAATTTATTGAAACGATGAACTCCAAAACCGCGGTAATTGTCGAGGACACGATGACGTCAGTGGCACCTTTGCCAGGCATCGGCCCAAGCACACGCTTTCGCTATCGCGCATCACGGCATGCCTAAAGATTGATGCATTTTCAGCTGGTTACGATAGCACAACAAGGCGGCACACAAATGCGCCGACTGCAACAGCGTGGCTCCAACGGAGAAATCTTGGTGTTCTACGTAGCCGCAGAGAAGAAATATGGCATTCTCTTCTGGCACGCGCGCGTGTTGGGGCGACCGCGACTTTCCGCAAGCTCTCCCGCTGCTGTAACGCCTTTATCATCGGAAAGATTCAGCGTGCACGGCGAACGCACTCCGCCGCTTTCGAAGACAAAGACTAGATAAACGAAAAACGCAACGGCAAACCTTCTTTATCCGGCGGCAGCACGCAATTGGACTCGCAAGCTGAGCCCCAGTGCCAAGTCACCAACAGCCACGAGCACATCACTCACGCCGTATGCCGAGGATGACAGAGACGTCGCGACCAAACTACCTGCTTTCACGGCGTGTGTTGCCGCCCCCGTCCCGCGGGCTTCTCTCCCTAAATGGAAACCCGGGCCTCCCGCTTCCTCGCGTGGAAGCCGCTTGCATCGTTTCAGCTGCGGCTAGACTTTGCGCGTCTCACGGCATTCATCTTTCCTGATGTTGCGCCTGTATATGCTATTGCGTTATGCTTCTCGGGCAGCGAAGGAGAATGGGGATGGAATAGACGCGACTGGTGTGCGTTGTATGGGCGAAGAAAAGGTTGGCAGCGGCAGACACACGCGACGACGTTGGGAGTCGTCTCGGGATCGAGGAAAGAGATTGTGGGAAGAAGGGGAAAAAAGGAGGGGGTTTCTGACGACGCCCGTTTGCGGTTGCGTTTGCCTCGCCATTTTGCGAGCTTGCAACGTCCTTGTCGCGGTCTCGGCACAACCAACCAGCTCGTCGGGCGCGATCATCAAAGATGAATGCCTTTTGAGATAAGCGATGGAAGAAAAAAAAACTTTTAAAAAACGACTCGCGCCCACACGCACACACGCACACACGCACAATCTCTCTCAAGCGGGCCTTTTTTATTGGCGAGAAGAGATGGGAACCAACCGCGCCAGCATCGCTATAGATAGAAGGAAAGGAGAGAGAAGAGAAAGGGATGCGCGGGAAAAGTGAGGGAGTGGTCGAGGTATGGTGGAAAAATTTAACGGCGAGATATTTTCGCTGTTATTTCTGAAATAGCGAAAAAGATTAAAACTAAAAGAGGGACAAAATAACCACTCTCTTAAAAAAAAAAGCCTGATCTTTTGTGCACGCTGACTCCAAACTTGTGTCTTTCGCGTTTTGCGGTGCTGCTATAGCTGAAATAAAACAAGATGAAGAAAGGAACAATGCCGGTTCTTCCCGGTTTTTTTTTCTTCTTTTTAGCGTACGACCCACAACAGCCCATCTCTTTCCCCTTTCCACTCTTTCCACAGAGTTCCTTTTGCAGGAAGCCCGAAAGCTTTCAGCTTTTCGTCGGAGTTCATGCATCTATGTGGTCACGAGGAAGCAAAAGAATGATGTAGAAGTTAAACGACAAACATAGGGGCGAGAAAGAGGCGAGATAAAAGAAAACAAGAGGTTGTTGAGAGAGAGAAAGAGAAAGGGGTTGTAGGAGGAAAAACTAAAGAACTATGCGTGCGTCAGGAGGAGAGCGACGTATAGCTACGCAGATGCGCGTGACAGTTGTATTCTTCGCGACGCATTTATTTCCGCTCTTCTGGTCCCTGGCCTTGCGAGAAGCACGCCAAGAAAGCACGGAGAATGCCGGTCGTAACAAAGAAAAGGATAAAAAGTTCGGCCAAGGGGTTCAATAAAGGCTCAATTGGAAACCGTCTGCGATTTTTAGCTGCCTCGGCACATGCATAAATAACCTCCGCGCCTTCCACTTTACCCTTCGTTCTTTCATCTTTTTTTTAGCGTGAAATTTTTATGTTTTTTTTTTCTTTCCAGTTTTAAGGCGCTCGAGCTGAAAGTGCTGAGAGTGAAATATAAACTCGCTTTCTCTGTATGCTTGCGGGGAGAAATAGAAGAAAACATTGAGAAAGTGGGGTTTAATGGCGGAATCGGTGGAAATAAAGGAGAGAAAGGGGAGCTCGTTCTTTTGAATTTTGAAATTGATAATCATTCTGAAAGACTTTTAGACTCGTCAGCTAAATCCGCGCCCGAATCCTCGAAATAACGAAACCATACTGCTTGCATATTTTGCAGGCCTGCCCGCATTCCTTACGCTTGGCACGGGAAATTTCAATGCAGAAGCATGAAATTATGAATGTTTACCGCCCCTGAATCAACTGAGTGTCGGCGTTTTAACTTTTTCTCCTCATTTGATTCGAGCAACGAAGCATGAACTCATATGCAACTAAGCCTGGGTAATTATATATGAAATGGCACCACTTCACATATTTTCAGTTCATCGTGCTGCTGATGATAGGTTTAAGGTAAGGGCGCCGTACATAGAGCTGAACAATATCCCTACATAACCCGTAGTTGTGCAAGCAATGTCTGGGAAACGTGTATGTTGCCTGTGGCCGTGCGTTGACTGCTTGTGAAGAGCTGTGCGGCTTTCGCAACTAAAAGTTTTATGGGAGACGTAGGCAATCTCTTCGTATCTGTCTGATCAGTGATGACTCGACGTTGGACGAAGGTAATTTTTATATGCGTTCTCAAATTGTTGAAGCCATAATCATAATCTCTCATAATCATATAGTGGTTTTGGGACGTTAAACCCCACCTACCGATCATCATCAATCAATCAATCAAATTTGTGAAGCAGGCGAGTGAAGGCCCGGAGTAGCTACCTGTAGAGCAGTTGCTGTGTTGCGTAAATATGAAACACGGGAAAATTGGGATGTTAGCCCTCCTATACACGTCTGTTTCTCCCTCTGTTTTCGCATCTTCGTATGAGGTAAACTTGATTTGACTATGATGTAAACTGGTATAAGTTTCCGACAGTCGATATATTCCTCTGTAGTATGCAGCTATACATTTATGCAGGATAGCGCTTACTACTCTACTGCTAACCCGAAGGTTATAGGAGGGTATATTGGCTGCGGCAGCCAGATTGCAATCGTGGTGAAAATGTAAAGGCCTGTGTACTTAGATTTAGGTGCACCATAAATAACTCCATGAACTCGATATTTGCAGAGTCCCCACTGCAGCGTCTCGCAGTGGGGACTCTGCAAATATCGCGGTTTAGGACGTAAAAGCCCGACATTTTTTATTTATAGTGCACACAACTTTTGAGATGTGCCCATGTTCTAGAGTTTAGTGCCCCGGTTGATTTGTTTGTGACAGCAAAACAATACAAGGCCTGCATCGCAAGCAAACTGGCACAGCAACACTAACACTGTAAATGCACACCAGATTTTTTTAAAAAAAAGGAAGCTAACAATAAACCTTACGAAGTCTTTAAATGCATCATCAACAACTCTCTATGACCTTTCGGTTCGAGCGAAACGCCGTTAGGCCACGCACATTTACACACCAAGTCCTTTCGCAATCACGAATACGCCGCACATCCAAGCGCCAGCGCACGATCATTACAGGCAGTTTCGTCTCCGGCGTTTATCGCTTTCTCTCTTCAGACATCGTAATGCTTGTTCCCGCGATCAGTCATAAAACGTAATCGCCGCGCACCGGCAGTGGTTATTACATTTTTTTTAAACATGAGACGAATATGTTTGGTTTATTAAAGAAACTACGGGGGGGGGGGGAATTAACAAGCGGCTTGGACATGAATAACGAGGCGGATGTTAGGACGTGGACCATAGTTTATGTTACCCGATATATAGTTAGCATCAAGCGAAAAAAAGGATAGGGGGTTGGCTTTATAAGTTGTGGGAAAGCTCACAGGGGGGTCTGGAGAAGAAAAAGAATCAAAGTGGAGGATGGCGGAGAAGCGCGTCATTTTATGGAATTGGGGAAGCTTACATCCACAAGGTAGACTTTGCTATTATCTTTAAATAACAGAAGGTGACATGAAGAAAAAAATTAGAAAAAAAAATTGGTGATCCTTAAGCTTCGCCTTTAAGAGGTGAACACGATAGCCATATCCCCATATCCAGTCCAAGTGCTTACTTGAGGCACTTCGTGCATACTTTCTTTTTTTGCATGATGTTACTCGAGAAGTCTTAATTGACTATCACTACAATGTAATCGATAAGGTTTAAAGTGGCATGTGTCTGTGAAGCTTTCGCATATGGCTGAATTATGTGTATGTTGCATCATTCATGCGTGGCTGGACACCTCGAGACAAGTTCTGCTTTGCCTGTTTGACCAGCAGGTCAAGGGTGAGTATTCTATCACATTGAAGCCTTTAATTTCTCCACCGAAGGCATTTGTATCTTCAGTGTAAGGGGTAACATCCCCGTGACTATCCCCGTGAAACTTCCCCGCGAAATGTTTTCATACTTGATCTTAAGGGAGTGCGGGCAGCGTCGTGTATGCCTTTTGTAATGGGTGGCTGGCTTTAAACTACGAAATAATTATAACAATTCATGAAGGAAGAAAGCGAAAGGAGGCAGCATTACGTCACACGTGTGAAGCTCATCGTGTTGGACCAACCAATGCCTCCTATTGAACCAACACGTGATCTAAACGTTAGAGCTTGTGGTATGGTTTAGTACCGTCAGTGTTGATCCGTCTTTGGACCACCTGCAGAAGCCGTCCGGTCTGCGCCGAACGAGCGCGTTTCAATTAAAAGCTATAGACCGGGTGGCGTGCTCCGAAGTATCGGCAACTGCGTCTCTTTGCTGACTTGATCTTGAGCAAAAGGTCACATGTTGATCCGACACTACTGCGTTCAAAACGGCCATGGCTTGCCAAGTCTTCCTGCGTGACGTCATGCTCCCTCTTTTCTTTCTTTTTTTCTCAATGTAATAATCGCGTGGTCTGACTCCCGAAGGAAATACACGCTTGGACCACACAATATTGCTGTGATATTTGATGTTGTATTGAGAAGCACAAATACTTGACGCGTGTGTTTGTAAAGCATGAAAGCTACGTTCGATCCAATTTCAAGCAGAGGACGTTAGTTTGACTGCATTGCACCGCCGCAGTTGCCTAGTTGCTAAGGTACCCGGCTGCTGACCCGCAGGACGTGGTTTCGAATCCCCGCTGCTGCGGCTGCATTTCCGATGGAGGCAGAAATGTAGGCCCGTGTGCTCAAATTTGGGTGCACGTTAAATAACCCCAGGTGGTCGAAATTTCCGGAGCCCTCCACTGCGGCGTCTCTCATAATGATATGGTGGTTTTGGGACGTAAAACTCAAAAAAATCAAGATATCACTTTGACGGCATTTTCGAGGAGACGCGTGGCTGTGTGGTAGAACACCTGCTTTCCATGGAACAACCTTAGTTCGATTCTCACTCTGTCCCGGAACTATCTATTGTTTATTTTATTTGCATCCTTATCCATTGTGCATTCACGCGTAAGATGCTTTTTTGCTAAGAACCAACGACACCGACGCCGGAATTTCTGCAAAACGAGCTCTCTAACGCTATCAGGTTAAAACAAGATGATTTCAATAACTTAGCCAGGTTGGTGACGCCGCGTCGGGCAATGATAAAGAGAATGAAAAAAAAAAGATTCAGACACGATAGTCTATTTTGATGTCGTGACGTCCAGTTCTCTGCCACAGATGGCTGGCAGTTCTCAGGAGACAAGGGACTATTTGAGGTCACTGGGAGAATAATTTGTTGCACAATGAACATATATGGGCTGATTATGAATTAGGTTGAGCCCGCAACAGGCTACAACTTGAGATTTTCGGATAATATTGCGCGACATTGAGGGTAGCCTTTATATTGTTTGCTGTATCGACATCACATACGGGTATTCACGCATTTTTGCTATCGCAACCAACCGAAAGGTGCAACACAGGCTAAAACAAGCAGCGCTGTGTGTGTGTTTCTGCATCACTCTACTTTGCATCCTGGATACGCTACACGAATGGCGTTTATTATAACTCCTCAATGTGAGGGCACATTCTAAATGTGGACGAGTTTTTATTCTGACCTACAATATCAGTAAACGTGTTGTATCTTCGCTTAACGGCAATGTTAAAAAACTGTGTTGGCTTTTTCTTCTTCTCAACAACCAACGACATTTTCCCAAATGAAGATTTGTAATATTAATACTATAAATATTATTAAAAATAGTAATGATAATACCTAAATAATAATAATATTAACAACAACAAGATTAATAATAATAATAATAATAATAATAATAATAATAATAATAATAATAATAATAATAATAATAATAATAATAATAATAATAATAATAATAATAATAATAATAATATCATCCGTATCTAGATATACCTTGATCAACAGCGAAGCAGTTTAGGGGAGCACCCAGTAACAGTATAATGTGCTGTGTTGGCGTAACGCATGCCTCACATTTGACACGCAAACGCCGAACAAGCTTCCCATTTTCAATGACTGATTGATTGATAAGTGAGTTTTAACCACCGAAAACCACCATATGATTATGAGAAACGCTGCAGAGGACAACATAAGTTTTGACCACCTGAGGTTCTTTAGCGTGCACCCAAATCTGGGCACATGGGGCTACATCATTTTCGCCTCCATCGTAAATGCAGCCTCCACAGCTGGGATCTTATCTCGCTATCTGCGGGTCAGCAGCCGAGTACCTTAGCCACTACACCACCGTGGTGGGGCCACATTTTCATTGCCATTGTCTCAGATATGCATAATAATAGCTTTTTTTATCAACAATGTTCACAAGTATGAACGCAGCCACCAGTTCAAGATGACTGGGAGTTCAGCAAGTGCTTAAACGTTGGCCGGGTGGTGGAATTCTGTGACAGACAGTCAGGAAGAGAAAAATATTCTGCGTGCAAGTATCCCCAGAAAGACTATCGTCTTTAAAGAAAGCAGAAAAACCACTATAGAACATATAAAGTTTTGATACTCACAAAACAAATCAAATAACCACGAGAAAAAATACAGAAAAAAGAATATCATATATCAAACAAGTGCTAGAATAGAAAACAGCATAAATGAGCAGATAAACACACATAACAACAAAAGGTAACAGAAAAGAGAAAATCAACAAAACATAAGCACAACGAGGACACAATCGAGACATTGCTTTGCAGTTCGTACAGCTCTCACTTGGGGTGGAACTCACACAGTTTTTTTTTCTCAGATTCACACTAAATAACAATCCTTCGCGGAACTGAGTTACCTTCCCTATGTGTGCACGTTAAAGAACCCCAGGTGGTCAAAATTTCCGGAGCCCTCCACTACGGCGTCTCTCATAATCATATGGTGGTTTTGGGACGTTAAACCCCACATATCAATCAATCATCCCTATGTGTGGTGTCATTTTTATAGGCACTTAGCGCTGCATTACATAGACAATCGTACTTTCCTGTGGTCGGGCGTGCTGGTGCACATCATTTCTATAAACAGAAACGAAAAGTCTCTGCTGTGAAACAGACTGTTGAGGCTGTGGGAAAGGGACTCCAAGGAGGCTGTTCCCCTCAGAACATAAATAACGTCGGCAGCAGCGAATCCTGTGTGTTTCACCCAGCTCAGATATACCTCGCTAGATGTCCCGAAAGAGGAGACCGTACAGCGTTTCGGTATTTATGTGTGTTTTCCTACTTCCTCCCCTGACTCCGTCCTTTCAGCAGCTGGCGGTTTGTGTCTCTGCCGACGATATAAATGGCACCGTCTGCTCAGACTCCATCGCTGTGTGCAACAAATGTTTACCAGCTGCGCTCGACCCAAGAAGCGAGCAACGCAAGCGATGTGATGATCTTGCCTTCAGCTCCTCCTCCGCCTCCACTCGCTATAGTTTTCTCTTCCAACGATCACATCGCTCACCGTTTGTTTACTCGAAAGCGAAATCATTTGGGTGATATGCACATTATATCTCCTAGAAGCCTGTACGCAAGCTTCGTGAGATTGTCGGGAGGGCTTAGTAATATGATGTCTGTAAGCATAGCTACACATATAAACAGTCGTCGGACGACACACACACACGTATATATATATATATATATATATATATATATATATATATATATATATATATATATATATATATATATATATATATATATATATATATATATATATATATATATATATATATATATATATATATATATATATATATGCTGTGGCTGCTCCCACTCGCGGCCTTATAGATAGCCCTACGGTCGAAACGTTAGTACAGACATTTCTTCCACTTTGATGTGTGCTACTAGCCGTTTCACCGTCTGTGCATGCGCGCGCGCGCGGTGTGTGTGCGTGTGTGTGTGTGTGTGTGTGTGTGTGTGTGTGTGTGTGTGCGTGTGTGTGTGTGTGTGTGTGCGTGTGTGTGTGTGTGTGTGCGTGTGCGTGTGCGTGTGCGTGTGTGTGTGTGCGTGTGTGTGTGTGTGTGCGTGCGCGTGCGTGCGTGTGTGTGTGTGTGTGTCACCCATCACTTCAATGAGCCATAAACTTCAGAAAGGTAGACGGTTTACTGCATCGGAATGTCAACACATAGGACGCAAATGGCTGCAAAAAATCCTCGCCCGCATACGTATACTTCTCCGACATCGTGTCGATAAATCTAACGGCGTTTTGCCAGTTTGAAATCTGCCCTCCCGCATGTCAGACCCTTTTCTCAGAGCTCGTGTGCCTACAAGCCCTTATTAAGTTCAATCACTCAGCTATTGCGCTATTTGGATTGCCTACAACGATCTTTGTTTGAATACCACCATTAATGAACGTCATATACATGCTGCGACATTACATGACATCCAGCCGAGTTTCAAGCGCGCGATTCATCGGTAGCAATAGCGTCTGTATAGGGGCACTTTTTTCTTTCCATCAAGTCTTCTTAACTGAAACTTCATTATTTACCTATATAACCATTACTGCACCCGTACCACTTTCCGAGCCACACACACAATACGGGCCGCTGGAAAGCTTCTTTTTGCGTACGTGTACTCCCGCAAAACTTCGCATGGGTTTGTGACACGGCCACTATCGTGCGGTATCACAATAGTTCGATGGAGGCGGTGGCTGAAACGCGCTTGAAGTTTCAAGGTTATACCAAGATATGAAATAATCTGGGCACATCCCATCTCCTCTTTTCTCTCCATGTTCCTACTGGTAATTTCTGAAGAATTGTACCTTCGTTGGCACTATGAGGCTCCCTTAATGTGATTACGACTCCCGGAACCATGATCAATGTTTTGGCACGAAAAGTTTTTTGGAAGAGAGATGAGAGTTGAAGAGGATGAGAGTTTTCTTCCTCCTCCAACCATACAGCTGTTGCCGGAGTGTGGCCGCATTGTATTTATACATACTGTAAAGTGCATCACTTCCTTGTTTGTGAATCCCTTTCCTAAACTGCATCGGAACTCATCGAGGCGTTCCTCTTGCTGCTAACTGCACTTCGATTTCGAGGCACGTGCTCTCGCGGGAGAGGTTTTGTAAAGCCCGAAAGTCTATTGCGCACTGCGGGTCGTGGCGGCACAGCCATTTTTTTTTCGTACCGCTCAATCGATACTGATTTCTGAACACACTCCAGGCGCATTTTCGTCGTCGCTGTTGACGTTACCTCGAGGTTCCGTGGAAAGTCAAAGAGCGCTAACGGTGGTCCAAGTGTTGTATGGTATATATGTGCGAGTAAAGGCGTGCAAGAGCAGCCGAAGATAGCTGTTCGAGCGAAGAGGAAACACGCCGGCCTTTTTCTGTGCCCCAAAACGGTTTTGAAGGTGAAGGGTCCTGGATGTGTGGCTTGTGGTTCCGGTATCAACAGCATTCTTGGACTGGCTAGGCACGGTCGTTCGCAACTTATCTTGGGAGACGCAAGCAGACACGGCTCATACTTTTGTACGCGCTGTGTTCTTGGCGTGCAGTTTAAGCTGAATTGTTCCCCAGTACAAAGATCGCTTTGCTTGCCGCAGCGTGCACGTTTCCTTACGTCAGCGTTTTGTGCTACGCCTGATTGGCTGCTCTAAGAGTGAGCTGCCAGCCCTACTTCATGTAACATTCTGTTTAATTAGTCGCTCTCGCGTTCTTTGCGTCGCACTATAGGAAAATGTAACTTTCGTTCTTTGCTTTATGGTCAGTACTTTCGAAATGCAACTTTTCATTGACGGGTAATGCACATTTCAATGCCGCATGCCTGCGAAAAGAAATGAGGGGATCTTGAAGCTTCGCCTTTAATAGTTGAACGCGATATTTGTCTCCTGTTCTATATGCGTACTGCAAACACTTAGTGCACGAAAGCTTTTCGAACTTGCTAAGCACCCAATATAAGCGACCTTGAGAGAATAGGCGCAAAAGCGTGTGTGCCTATTGTAGTGGGAGACCGGCTTTAAACCATGAAGTCATTATGATAATCACATCTTTTGACGCCCACGGGCCCCATAAGTGGTATAAGCACCCTTGCAATTTCACAACGCATTATTACTGCAATATTTCGTGTTGTGTAGTGAAGCATGTATACAGGACGCGCGTGTTTGTAAAGAATCCCAGTTATTTTCATTGTACTCACGAGCAGATGCGTGGTCCTGAAGGTGGAACATACGTTTGCAGCGCAAATAACCCGGATTCAATCTCCACTCGGACCCCAGCGACCCGGGTTTGATCCCCGGGATTTCTTTATCATTTATTTTTTTTGCGTCCTTCTCGATTTTTCGGTCACGCATAAAATGATTTTCCACCGACAACCAGTGGCACCGATGCCTACGCCAACGCCGGAATTTCCGCCAAATGAGCTTTTCAACGCTATCACGTTAATACTGGCGACTACATCAGCTATTTTTAACGCAGTCAGCAGCCGCAGAACTTGCGATAACCAATGTACTTCAGTTCGGAAATTAAATAGTGTTTTTTTCTTTTCACTTTCTTTTCTTTTTGTATCTGTTTTCGTTCTGTTCAAGGTGCGTTCTCAGTTTGAAGAACCATCAGAAATGACACTGTACACATCCAGGTCTGCGGCCATTCCAATGCCATCGCATATATACAGTGCGCGGCACAGAAAGCGCGTCGTTAAAGGAAAAAGAGAGAGAGAATAATGGTTGTTCGGATGACGACCACGATCTTCGACGTGTTTGGTCCACCCCGTGTTTGACAAGGAACAGGTCTCGTCCTCCTCGAAGAGCACCAGAAGAAAGGGCACAGCAGCGCATTACCGTGCACGCGCCGGGTGCGCGCTGGCTGGGTTTTTTTCGCCCGTGCGCCGCAGCAACAGCCGTGGGCTGCCGCTGCCTCTGGGCTGGTTGGGCAGAGCATTCACTTCGTGCGGAGTTTATTTGCCCCTCGAGCAGTGTTTACTCGGCGTTTTCTTCCGCACTGCCGCTCGCTTCATTGCGAAATAGCGAAGAAGGGGGGGGGGGGGGATCGTGGGGGGGGGGGGGGGGTTGCCAACCATTCAATGCTGCTTTGGCCTCATGTTTCGCCCGTTCTTGTTTTTTTCTCTACCTATTGGTCCCTCTTCGGATAGGAGATGTATGTAACATTTTCTGTCGCGTTATATTCTTTTTTTGTCCCATCATTCAGCGACCACCCGATTGAGCTCAGGAAAATTACTGCAAGGCCGGCTGGCCAATGTCTTTAAGATCCGCAAATCGTGGTAGATGCGCGTTTCGTTTTGATTCTGCTAATCTTGCTTCTCTCTTTCCATTTTTCTCTCTCTCTTTCCATCTCTCTCTTTCTCTCTCTCTCTCTCTCTCTCTCTCTCTCTCTCTCTCTCTCGCTGGCGTGTTCCCTTGCGTTCGTCGGCTTCGTTATTTGATGAGATTGCTGTGCAAACAACGTTGAGCGTGGTTCCGCATTGCAGGGCCCTTATTGCCTCGTTCGAATTCTTGCCATTTATTTTCTCTCTCTCTCTCTCTATTTTATTGCTATGTTTGTCTGTTATTATGGTTAGTATGGATGCCACCTAAACTAGAAGAGGAGACGGAAAACTTGACATTGTTTTTTGTATTTAAATAACACCATGCCGACGCTATACGGTATTTCCATGGTTTGCAGTTTCTGTTCTTTTTTGACTTCTTTCTTCTTTTATTTATTTATTTATCTATTTATTTACTTTTCTCTTTTTTCCTCTCCCTTTCTTTTCTTTCGTTCTTTCTTTCGACCACGCTTGAAGAGTCGCTCCTAAGAAGTCGCAACTGTTTAATCCAGCTTCATAGGCTGCCAAATATAAAAACCAGCTTCGCAAAATGGCCCGCACGTGGCGTTGAATTGTTTCCGTATGACGACACACGCGCGACTCTCGCATTCGTAGACGCGCGGTAAAACGAACCACTTCGTGCAACAAGCTCATCTTATAATCCAACCCGCGTGCGGAATTTCTTACAGTGAGTTCCATTGTAACGACACGTAATGGTTCCTCGAGCCCAGCATTTAAGAGCTTTTCGCCGAGCTCATTCGCATGCTTAAAGAGAATATAAACAAAAATTGAAGATGCACAAAGCACAGCTTAGTGCGTTAGGTGGAAAAAGAAGTAGACGAAGCAGCGGAGAAATTGAAAATGTTCTCGGGAAAAAGGCCTGAATAAAACACCAGGGGGTGCTCGAAGTGTGCAAATACGTGAGCCGAACAGCGAATGTTGAGAACGCTCAGCGCCATTCCCATTTCCAGAGAACAATTCCTTGTTTTCTTTTTTTTTTACCTGTGTGAAGCGCCTTGCGGAACGCTAGCGGATGAACAAAGAACCGAGGATAAACAGCAGCACTAACAACACGCACTGTCGAAACAAAATAAGAGAAAAAAGGGGCCGTTTATTTGTATCGTCGCATCCCTTCCTTGTCTCGAAGAACAACAAGGCTTTCACGATGAAGCCGTCTCCGCGAGAGTGAAAACATGGCGAGACTAAATTGCGTTTGTCCGCTGTGTTTGGATTTGGAATGCAAGTGCGATGCGGAGACTGTGAGCGTTGGGGATGGTCCTCTATGGTGGCCGGATCTAAGCGACGGGAAGAAAAAGGAACAAACAAGGGGATAACCAAATCACCAGGCTGGATCGCTTTAGGTAGAAAGGAGGCGGGAAGAGCTAGAAGTGGTGTGCAGAGAGCGTTTTGTTGGTGCGCGTTGCTACTTAGTGACACGCTTTCCCTCTACACACCGCACCCCGCGTCATCGATTTATTCAAAGTTTGTGGCACGCGACTCTGTTTTGATAATGGAAGAAAAACAAAGGAAACTCACTTGCAAATACTGTGTTTTTTTTTTTCATTTAGGGCATTTATAACTGAATCACGTGCGTAATAGAAACTAGAAGCAACTGGTTATACAAAAAGCATATTACAGAGCTAGAGTTCTTCTCACGGAGTTGACAGGATGCTGTTCCGATTTCTTTAGGTGAAGCTCGCTATCCAATCCAAGACAGTTGCAGAAAGAGCACTTTTTCTTGCTATCACCAACTGTGAAATGTACAGGAAATACTGTTTGTCAAAATGCGCAAGCTATCAGCTGACAGATAATGGCGTACACGGAGTGAAACTATCTGGCACCACGAAGTCTGCTTATTGCACAACTTGAAACGTGAGTGCACCACGTGGACAGGTAAGAAAGCTAGCCGAAAATGACGAGTCTCATAGTGACCACTCACTATGTTAATAACATCGTGATGACAAGCGAGATAAGAGAGATGGCAGAAAGGAAAGCTGGGTATACGTTAACTAGAGCAGATTCCTGGTTGCCCTACACAGCTGGAACAGATATTTTATTAGTGGCACGAACTAAAAGTGACACTCTTGATATCACTTACGGTCGATCACTTCAGCTTTTAAGTATTTAGTAAAAATCTTGCAAAAAAATTGAGCTATATGCAGTTAATTTTAATACTAAAGCAATAAAATTTGTAGGATTAATTATAGGTTATTTCAGATTGTCTTTAACCGTAAC
Organism: Rhipicephalus microplus; assembly: GCF_043290135.1. Lineage (NCBI taxonomy): Eukaryota > Metazoa > Arthropoda > Arachnida > Ixodida > Ixodidae > Rhipicephalus > Rhipicephalus microplus. The sequence goes on from NC_134701.1 coordinate 255,259,176, forward strand.
TACACTGAACACTGTAATAAAATATGCAGAGGCTTAGACCGTAAAACATTTTAACCTAATCTGCTTTGACATCGCAATTCGCCTCATTTGCTTTGTGTCCAAGAAGCCGTCGCTCGCACATGGTACGCCCGGTCTGGCTTCTACGAGACAAACATTTTGAGTTTATTGTATGTTTCCTGGTTCTTGTTGAATGTAACGTTTTTCTTCACGTGTCTCATCTCAGTTTGTTTCAATGCAGTTGCAAAATATGCATGGTTTTCGAAAATCCGGATGAACTTCAACGTTGAGCTGATTTTTTTCCTCCGCTCACCACACAGAAAGCGCGCTTGCGTTGATGTCACCAAAATGCAAGCGGCGTTGTCGTTCTCGGTCTGAATATTCACGTATTGCCTGCATGTTTCTCTTTCTTGATTGGTGGAGGTCTCAATTTTTCTTTCAATGCTTTTTTTTTTTGTTCCAACAACTACAAAAAAAAACTTTTGCTTTTTCTTTCTTCGTGCTTCACGGTAATGTGTATTCTGTTTTCTCCGTAACGAAACCTGCAATGCAGTTTATTATTATTCATAATTTCGGGCACACACAGGAACAGCTTCGTCCCCGTGCCATGGAGCGAACTGTCTCTAGCAGGGATGCAATCAATTTATCGTCTCGTTCATAAATCTAAGGTTCATCCCTCCCTCTCTCTCTTTATATATATATATAAATATATATATATATAAATATATATATATATATATATATATATATATATATTTATTTATTTATATATTTATATATATATATATATTTATATATATATATATATATATATATATATATATATATAGACAGAGAGGGGGGGAGGGAGGGAGGGAGAGAACCAGCCTTTATTTTTAATAGAGACCAGTAGCTGGTTGAAACGGGAGAATTATAGTTATGTTGGTACTGCAACCGTATAACTATCTGATTATAAGATATATAATTTATATACCATCTGCCAAAGTGACCCACCTACGCGCGTAACATTATCAGAGGGTAAATGAATTAAGCGCGCTAAACATTGACAGATATGTAAGATACCGGGAGGCGAAGACGAAGGCCGGGGCAAAAAAAAAAGGAAAATAAAAAACGATCACAATAACTCGTAACAAGATGAGCACAGAAGTTTAAGCATCTTTCACATAAACCATGCCACTCCGTCACAGACGCGGGAAACACGTGCTAATTTTTCGGACTTTCATAGAGTTGTATCTGCATATCGCGATGCTTAATTTCTCCCATTACTATAATGAATGATATCCGAGCGATATAACGTTAGTTTGGGTGGAGGTCATGGCGTTACGTTTGCTGAGCGCAGCTGTTTGAAGCTAATTAAGAGCGATACAGGGCTCGCACATGTCGCGAAAAACTACCCCGTTTAACAAGCTTTTTTGTCGACATGCCGCGAACCATCGTGGATGGGTAACAAAAGGTTATAAACTCGTGCCGCGATGTCTCACTCTAATTCAGTGTCCCAGATAGTGTGAGCGAAGCATTACTCATCAACTTCTCTCGTGTCTTACTGCTACGTTTCGTTTGTAACACACAATCCACTCTGCCTGCTTTTACTGATTGGTCCTATCTATCTATCTATCTATCTATCTATCTATCTATCTATCTATCTATCTATCTATCTATCTATCTATCTATCTATCTATCTATCTATCTATCTTTTTTCTGTCTTTCTTTCTCTCTTTCTTTCTTTCTTCCTTTCCTCCTTCTTTATTTCTTTTGTTTTCTTTTTTCTTTTTTTTCTTTTTTTTCATTTTTTCCTTCTTTCATACTCTCTATCTTTCTCTATCATACCTTCTATCATACTCTCTATCATCTATTTTCTATAGATGATTTAACATAACAGAAGTTCAACATTATCTTGGCTTTTAAACGGCACTTTTCTTCCTTTTATATGTCTGGACATGGACAAATAAAGCCCTAAAAAGTCGCATGTACTGACCTAACCTTTTTCGTGCGTACAATTCTACTGCACCACTGTTCTTTCAGTCGTTAAAGACATGAACCGGCAAGGCTACAGCCAAATATGGCGACACTGCAGCTCATCCGTAAAATTAGCTATAGTGCACAAAAAGCTTGTTTCCCGGTGCATTCATTTCATTGCTTTAAGCGACGCTGAGTTTAAAAGATTACGCGCTTTGTTTAAATTTACCACTTACGTTAGTTAGCCTACTTGCTGCTCGAACCGAAATAGCTCAATGGTCGCTATCTGGGTCGTGTATAGGGTATTCAGAGAAGATAACACCGTAATATTGCGCATCCTGCTTTATTTGCGCTTTTTCTGTATGACTTGTAGTCGATATTATACCGGACCATTTTACTGCCGAGACAAATGAAGTTAAGTGCTTATACTTAAAGTAGTGTGTGTTCCCATCTTTTTCTATATGGCAAAGCTGCGAGCCCGGGCAGCTTTAAGACTTCCACTTCCTATGATTCATTTTTTCCGATAGGACTTGTGAGGACTGAAGTCACCTTCCTATTCAATAGCAGACATTACTGATCATCAACGTTTCCGGACAAATTTAACTAACAGTAACTAATTAGCCTTAATTGATATATTTTTATTTTTATTTGGTGTGTTTATTAGGTCTACCTCTATTTTGTTACTGTTTGTTACCACTCCCCTTGGTAACTTGCTGGCCCAGAGGATACAATGAATTAAATGATATGAAATTAAATGTATCGCCTCAAAATGGCACATGCTACGGAAGATCACCACTTCTGGAGCTCAATGAACGGTGCCCAAACAACGGTGATTTCTGAATTTCTCCCTCCACACAATAAGGACACCATGTAACAAGTATATTCGACGCGTCTTCCAGCTTTGGCAGCGTAAAAGCTTGTTCACGCTGAATATACGCCGTAAAGGCGTTTGACATGGCAGCGTCGTCTGCATTGAGGTAGCATCTGCAACGAAATAGTTTGTTAACAAATTTATATGTATCAGAAATTGAAGTTGCGTATGCACTTGTCTTTCAGTAGGGGGTACAAGCAAATGTGATGGTATGTTTGATTAACACTTAATTGGGTGTAGGCGATCACGAATGCTTTATTTGCACCTGCATTAGTCATTCTGAACGAAGGAAGGAAAACAGAAGAGAGAAAAGGCAGGTATGTTCACCGGTTAAGCAGAACCGCTAGGGTACTGTGAAAAAGGGAAAGGGATGGGGGAGATGGAAAGAAAAATAAAGAAGGTGTGAAGAAGAGAGGGGGAGTTTATGCTCTTGATAAAGCATGCGGACTTTTTTGTGAACGAGTCGATGTTATAATATTGCGTAGAGCTATGCATAAAAGTGTCGAAACTAGGTTTTACAATTTCATTCAAATTCAAGACGGCCACGAATCATAGTTACTGGAAACTCGTGATTGCACATCTTGCAAGCAATGATCATGTATTTCAAAATTTTGACGCAGCTCGCTGGCATTGACTGACAACGTTGATGTGAGTTCGAGATTGGTTTCGATTTCCCGGGTAGCCATGCAAACAACTACGTACGGACTTTCCTAAATTTCACGCATATACTGATTGTAGCATTACCACTAGAGTCCGCAGTCGAACCGACGGCCTAGGAATGTGCAGCTTAATGCCACATAACTTGAGCTACTAGAACAAGTCATTATTGCACGTTACTCTTGTACACCTCAAAGTAGGCGCACTTCACTATCTAGAATTTTACAGCATCCGAAAGTGTGAGCAACTCGTGGGCTTTTCACTATGGTGACCAGAATTTTTACACACCTAAATATAAAGAAAAAATATATTTGTTAAATTTTAAACACAGCGAATTTCGATGGTATAATTTGCACTATAATGGGTAAAAAATACCGACGCTGGTGAGCTTAGGAATGTGATCTAGAATCATTGTCGTGGGAATTACGGTACCCACGATAAAGACAAAACAGATTACATGTAGGTTGCAACACTCGCCCGCGCAGGGGGATAAGACCTAATCAAGCGGGATAACTTGCTTAAGAACAAGCATTCGTTCAACTTCTATCCCTTTTTTCGGCCTTCTTTGTCGGATCCTAGATGAGCAGCGCATGAAGCGAGTTAGTTCGTCCTCACTGTTCAGAAGAGAACAGGATTCCTTCAGCGTAATCTTTATTCCACCTTCCTTCTCAACAGTCTACGCACGGTACCGTAATCACGTGTGTGTAGACTACGTCTACGGGGATTTCATTTTTGGTTCCTCCTTTGCCATTTGGCTGATGATCTTTACACACTGGTCTTCTTTTCTATTGTTATTCCTTAAGGTTACTTTTTACCCTCTAGTTTTTTTATGCTGTTTTCAATTTAGAGTAGAGAGGGAGAAGATGGGCCAACGGACAGTTTTAGAAGGAAGTACGCCTTTTTTTTATGTTTCCGGTTTGTCCAAAGAATGCAACGTAAAGAACAGATTTTGGGCAAAGTGCACGCGATTTAGGAGCTCATTTCCATTTCAATTTCTGTCCACGAACTAGGCACAAGTTCTCGCAAGGGTCTTTTTCGTGCTTAGTACGTCGCAGTATCCCAGGCTTATACATTGCGAATGGAGTCTCCGTTTTGAAACAGTTTGGTTCGAATAGCTTCCGTGCAAATGTTTCGAACGGTACCAATGATATCCGGATTACTGCAATGTAAGCGAAATGAAATTGCCTGTCTTCTTTTTTTTTCTTTTTCATCGAAAAAGTTTTCGAGTCTCTGAACAGTATTTGACCTACCAGCATAATTCCCATTGTATAAGGTGTCTCAGCTGGCGTGTATCGAGGAATTATGCACGTAGCTTGTCTTTGCGTACGTTTGCCAATTAATAATAACATTATCAAAAATCATTACATTAGCTTTGCGTTCCTCCCTTATTCGGTTCAGCTATGTTTAATGAAAATAAAAGGGTCTAAAGAATGCGGGTCCTATATTTACCACACTAGTGTGGCCTGCTTGGCACATGCATCTAATTTTAAGTAACGAGTGACATTTGCGGGTCATCTCATACAAAGAAAAATATATTTATAGGAAATATTTCTTTGAAGGTGCCTAAGGCGAAATTTCAATTTCACGTTTGCTTGCTAGTATTGCGAGTGTGGTGTTGACAGTAACGGAAAGTTTTTGTTCAAGTTCATGTTTTTGCTTACAAGCCAATGTTTATTCGGCGCAAGAGTGGCTCCATCATTTCTTTCCATTGGGTTTTTTGAGCATGGCAAATATTCGCTGGCTCAAGCTATTCCATGCACAAACAATGTGAATGTGTAGAAAGGTTTAAATTCCCAAACTAAGATCGCGTAAAGTTTTCACCAACCTATAGATTGTCAGCGGCATCACACTGTTTGCGATATGGAAGTCACCTGCAGTTAGTTAATTCGCACTCATGGGTACACATTGTGCAATACATACAAACACGTTTAACATGTCATTTAACTGACACTTACCAAGTGTTATAAAAAAACACGATGTTTAACTGCTGCGAAATTCTTTTTATGCATCAGATGCAAGCTATGCTAGTTGTGCTCAGTAGTTCGGTGCTTCTTGTGCACAGCGCAAAATTTACATCTTTTTTTTTCTCTGAAGTGCAGATGCTATTGTGCAGAAAAAGGCATTCAATGTCTTCTGATTCCGAGCGATACGCGTACTATTAAAATGTTTGCTTTATTAATTAGTGGCCCTTTTTTATTCATACGAAATAGTTTGTATTGGTACAAAACAATACAACTGTTAGTGCTTGGACAATAATGCTTTTTATTCTCGGCGTCAGTTTCAATATCTACTGTATATACCCGCGATACCTTTAATTCACTATATTACGCTAAGCAACCCTACTGAACCATTAGCAAATCTTCGGCTTTGCTGATGTTTTCCAAAACCAATATGCAAGCAATGCGGGGTAGAAGTTACGCACCTTGTGAAGCATGCGTACTAGTGCTTTACAAGCCATGCCACCAAAAGCAACTTGTACGCAGTGCTTTATAATCAGCCGGCGAAGTATAAAAGTCATTGCCACACAGTTGTCATTTTAATGAACAAGCATCGTTCTTTCGCAAATGGCATTAGGGATTGACAATTTTATGTAGGCCTATTATTCTACCACTCAGGCAATAGCACTGAATGAAAAGTTTTATGCTGCCAAACTGGTGTCCGGTAAATCTATGAGAATGAAGATGCAAAATAAGCAACGTTAACCCAAAAAAAGACGACAAACAGCATGTACGTACTTGCTTGGTTGTTGGGCGACATACAGGTTCATTAATTCGGAACATCATGTATAATTAACTGAGGATGTCTCGAGCACAGCGTAGTTACTAATAGATTGTGCAGTATCACCACCTAATCATACATGATAAAGTACATAGAAAAAGCTTGATCGAATTGTCTACATGGCTGTTTAGGTTAAGGCATTATTCACTGAAGTCTGTTAGTGAAGTATAACAAATAAGAGTTTCACTATATCCCTTTTTAACAGACAGCCCCATATTAGAGGAAACGCACACATTATGTCCCATTAAATCCTGTTTTTTGCATTTGTTGTCATCAATTGTATCTGATGGTGCAGCCGCCTGCGTCAGCTTAATATATGTTTCAAGCGTACCAGAAGATGTCAGAAGCTATCAGAAGCTGGTCGAAATTTCTTGAGTCCTCCACTACGGCGTCTCTCATAATCATACGGTGGTTTTGAGACGTTAAACCCCACATATCAATCGATCAGAAGCTGTCATGAGCTCTACTAGAAACCGAGTTGAAATGAATAGAATGAACGTTCATTCTGTGCGCTCTGAATATCAGAAAACGTACTTTCATTTGTTAAGAAAAGTACTGTGCCATGGCTAAACAATAAATTAACAAAAGAGGTAATATTTTTCTGCTCTTTTACTTCGATATACTTAGAGAGCTGAGGCATACTTTGAACTTACTTGTTCAACCTTTGCCGACAGGTAACCACACTGATGGTAGTTGCTTTTCGGCGAACGTCGGTTGGTACTTTTCTTTGAACGCGTAAGGAAATAATTTGCTTTCAGAAAGGAAGAGTGGCAATGCTTGCGACAGGCCGACCCTCACTTGTGAAAGCTGCTGTTCCTTCAACAGCCTGAGGACTAGTCATAAAATGTTGCATTACATTAAAACTTTGCGTTCTTCATATGCAGCGCAATCCCGTAAGTGCTTGAAGAGAGGCAACTTAGTTTATGAGCTACATGAGGACACATAGGAGCATCGCGTTGATGCATCTAACTTTGTGCTGCTATGCACGACACAAGAATCTCAGTGTTTCTTACAGATTTCACTGTCAAAGGTAAAAGATACCGAGCGCGCAGCATTACACTTCTGTTAATATTGTGTGATGAAAATTGATTGATTGATTTAGTGAGTGAGTGAGGGAGGGAGTGAGTGAGTGTCGCTTTCTAAGCAAATGTTGATTCGGAAGCGTAAAGAACACTGTTGTCTCCAAACGCTGCTAATATTTTTGCACTCTGAGTATTAGTGCGTGGAAACACAAGCCATTTTGCTTCATATCATGTAAAGGTAAGGTAAACTGGCTCGCTATATTAGCCCCGGGTTATTCCTTGAACAACCAGGGGATTACAGGGGACATCTTCAGAGCCCAGTATTGAACGACATGGCGATTGCTTAGTACAGCCGTACTGTCAACGACACCATGACAGCTGAGCCGTGCTTCTCGCATGACGTGTCGTTCTGTTTGTAAGGTATGGCTTGGCCCGTTCTGTACTCTTCGGTTACTCCAGCAACGCATGCAATGCGTGTCAATTGTCTATTATCATGATCACTCACTCAAGATGATTTTTTGAAAACATAATTACTCAGACATTCAACTGCAGCACCACAACTTGATACTCTCTTCAGCCACAGAGTCAACGGACACTGTTTGTCGAGAGAGTATTTGCTCACGTCTTTGAAAGCGACTCGGGGCCCTACCACTCTGATCTTTTTCTTCGTCGTCGACGACTCTATGGTCCATTAGTCGATCGAACCAAGAATTTTCTGATTCCATGCGAATCCGAACAAATACAGACCATATATACAGTCTGCGTCGAAAGTCTCCGTAGCGAAAGCTTAACGATTTCTTGCTTCTTGTACTTCCTATATCAACTCGATGCTCCGGTTTCACTAAGATAAAATTCTACTTTAAGCTACTTTCAAAAAAGACCGTGTAAGACATCATGAAAAAAATCCATCCCAGAAATTGAGAAGCCAGGCAAAAGATGAAGAAAACTCTTCGTGTCCCGTAAAATATAGCTCCTTCAAGGAACAAAAGCGATAACCAACGCAAAATAGAGAAACACTTTAGGTTCTGTAGTATCTGTCACACATTGTGCTATCGAAGTCGGTCGAAGGGTTCTAAAATAACAAAGGCTAATGCAAAAATCCCTTTCGTACAGGGTCTGTAAGTTTTGAGCAAAAAAGAAAAGGATAGTATATGGCATAGATAAATGCTGTTGAAGGCATTGTTCTTCACCGGGCCTCTCATGAACTTTTAAATGAGCCTTGCGAAGAATTTTGCTCCTTGCTCGTCCGTAGCACACTGTCTGTGTCCCACTTAGAAAAAATTACGCTTTGCTTCCTTATGTCTTTGTCGAAGTGATGTTGATAGATTCTGAAAAGGTTCAGCAGTTTATTGTGTGTAGGGTTTATTTCAGCAAAATAAGGACTGACAACATATATGCGTCAGTACTTTTTTTATATTTTTCAAATGTGCCAAGTCCTGCTGTTTAGAGGGAAGTTACGTTACGTCGAAGGGTAATGCCTGCGCCTATCAACCTCTGCGTTTGAAAGCTTTAAAAACCTAGAACCCTTGAGTATTTCCAGTGCAAGAAAAGTAATAAATGCGATGATGCGTCTCTATTTCGGCTATTGCAAGAAAAAAAAACAGCTAGTTAGCAACGCCAGAAAGCGTAATGTACTGAAATTATGACTGGCAGTCGGAGCACAATGCTTTTTTGAGTAATTAAATACTAGAGAAAGAGATAGAGAAGTGGAGAGGAAAGGAAAGGCAGGTAGGTTAACCAAACTCTGGCTTGGTTGGCTAACCTATACTTGGCGGGGGAGGAGAGAATAATATAGAAGAAAGGATAGAAAGGAAAGAATAAAAGTGAGAAAGATAAGGAGGAACAGTTACCTTGAATCTACGCAACACGGTTTGCGTTGTTTGTTTACAAGCCAAAGCACTCCTACTAAAGCACTCCTACTTTAAAGCACTCCTACTAAAGTACTCCTACTTTACTTAAAGTCAACAAACCTGAGCGACCACCTGTAGACTGTGTGTGCTCCCTCGTGTGTGCTCGTGAATATGTGTATCTTCCTATCTCTGTACAACCTCTTTTCTCCCCTTCATCCCTTCCCCAGTGCAGAGTAGAAACCCGGATGTGCGTCTGGTTAACCTCCCTGCCTTTCCTTGCATCTTCATCTCTCTCTCTCTCTTGTTGTTAAGTCGCAAGTGAACTCACGATTTGACCGTGCAACTTCAGCTTTGTTCGCTGCTTACTTCAGATAGACGGAATCTGCACCTGCTACAAAAACTTACAAATCAGTTAAACACAAACAACTGCTGCATAGAAGAATTTCTACTGAGATAATGGCAACAGCGCTATGTTTTTCTTACAATTCACAACCGCAAGAAAAAAAATACCCAAGTGGACTGAGGATCAGGTACAGTTTACCGGTGGTTACTGTCGAGTTTATTATCCGTTTCTCACTCGTATTGAAGGGCGACATCTGCTCAGGCTTTATGACGCCTCTAGGCTCATCTGATAGATACGCCCACACAAGTGATAGAGTAATGTGATGTTTTTCGTGCTACGTTCAGTGCAGTCGTGCCAGTGCAGTGCTGTAGCTCTATAGTTAGCAACAACTACATAACAGTTTGGCAAAAACGAATGCAGTGCACACGAAACAGTATGCTATCATATTGGTTCAGTAAGCATACGATTAGAGAAGTCCGTGTTCTCGCATAAAAGCCAGAGAAGTGCCGGCAAGTGTGACCGGCAGCTGTCGATGACGGGAGGCGTACGCTGGTGGAAGTGCTGGCACCGCGTCACATCGACCTTTGTGGCTTCTTCCGCGGAAAAAATGCTTCATATAGGTTCAATGACGCCACGGCTGGGCTGCATTGTGGTTTTTACTGATCTAAATTGTGTATTGTGAAACCCAGAAGCTCCGATAACACTTTTACGAGCTCAGTCGGTCGGCCTAACCTTTGTTGTAAATCATTGTAGTAAAACAGAAGGGGGAAAGTCAAACTTGCTGGAACTCGCCTCGACGTATCTCAAAGGCAGAAGTTTATGTATTTCAGCGTCGCGCACACTTTGTTAACTTGAAAGCACAGCTTAAGTACTTGGGTCCGCAATAATTGCCAGAGTTGAGTTTACAGCTTGTCGCCATCAAGTGACCGCTGTATTCTGGTCTACCGTCGAAAGGGTAATTCCGAACTGGAGCTCAATAATTTCTCGACAACTGCCTGGCGATGTAACACATTTACTGTCACTGTTCACAGCAACCCCTCTAGTCTTCTAAACATCTTAACAAAGCATCACATCGCGCATATCGATCTGATGTATACGTGCACGAAATGTGCACACTCCTTAAAAATTGAAGCTTGTTGACGCCACACAAAAAAAGCGTCCTAGAAAGCGTAATGAGCGGCGTTGGTTTCAATTGACCGTAAACATAATTCTTTGCGCATTCCAGAGTGAAACATTAGGAATAATTAAGCGATTTCACATACTACCATCTGCTTTTTCATCATGCCACCATCATACCACCGTCATCGAGCTTGTTAACCAGGCCGTCCGCCAAACACGCTTTAAATCCACACCATACGTCGGTATTTTCTACCGTCACCACCATTGGATTGCCACCACCACCACCCCCATCTGCCACCATTTTTACCACTTTCACCGTCATCAGCCGGCATTTTCCACTGACACCACCATTGGCTCGCCACCAGCCCCACCATCTGAAATCAATTTTCCACTCTCACAGTCATCAGCCATTATGACCACTACAGCTTCCAGCATATCCACTATCATTTCCACCATATCCACTATCATTTCCACCATGACCACTATCACTTCCACCATATGCAGTATTATCCATCAATGATGCCGAAATCTACTTTCCCAGGATTTTCAATAAGGAGGATTCGTAGTTGTTCCTCATGAGCTCACGTTCTTAACCAGCCCCTAAAGGCGAATGAATTTCAGTTTTAGTCAGAATTCGACACCTCAGCCGGCAACGTATACCTACGACTTGAGCTCAGAAGCCTAGCTTAAGAGCATCTTCGTTACCTAGAAGCCCACGCGAACTCTCAAGCAGCATTTGAACATATCAGTACTGAGGAACTACCCGTGAAACGCTTGCCTGTGCATGTGTGTCTTGTGAAATGTGTCTATCCTTCTCTCTGTGTTTCTATTTCTCTATGTTTGTTGTAGGCCCATGTGCTCAGATTTGGGTGCACGTTAAAGAACCCCAGGTGGTCGAAATTTCTGGAGCCCTCCACTAGAGCGTCTCTCATAATCATATGGTGGTTTTGGGACGTTAAACCCCACATATCAATCTATTTCTCTATGTTCTCTCTTATTGCCCTTATAATGTCTACGGTCACAAACTGTCGGTAATCTTGTTAATCTGCCTTTCTCGTATTTCTTCTTTCTCTCTCATATTCGCTAGAGTAGTCAGTGGGCATATGATTCTGCGTGGACGCGCAGCATGTGAAGCTTTATAGCAAGCTAATTTCACACTCTGGAATCAGCTTAGCATTATTCAGAAGTTAACAGTTTACAAAAAGTAAAGTATAATGAGTTATTTGTTCAGCAGCAACTAATCAAGAATAATAGCTCAATATTTGATAAGAAAATTAATCAAGCCAGTCGTGATTTGTATCAAATGTAGTCAGGTTTTAGCGTATTTAGTTAATCGCTCGACATAAATTGATGAGAGCACCCGGCTTGTAGTGAAATTGGAGAAATTGGAGATATGTACGAAGTTTTTAGTTAATCATGTACTCCTTCGAAATGAATTTGTCATCTCGTTGCGACCACTTCGCTTCTTTAGGCTCTTCGTTCAATTTCTTGAAACCAAAGTCCAAAGCACTTTTTATGGTAAAACATCGTTCACTGTTTGAAGACAGCGCGGACGCCATGCATCTATATACATACGAGTACGCAAAGTTCCTTTGAAAGCTCTTGAACACGTAATTGTTGAGTGAATCATTCTTGAAGGTCACTAGCTTATTTCTAACGTTATATTCATCTTGCTGTCATTCTCTCTTTTCACCTTCTAATGTGTTTATCTACTGTAGTGAACCAAACGTGATTCGGGTAAATGTCTCTACTCTCCTTGCTTCTCTTTTTCTTATGCAAGAAGCCTACTTGAAGGCATACTCATTTAGCTTCAACCAAAATGCGACTACGATAATTTGAACTTGCCATCTCGTAGTGTTGGAAATTAAAATGTCTTTATTTCTTAACTACTTCGGTGAGTTAAATCTGCTTTGTATCAACAAAAACCTCTCACAGCAAAGTTGTGAGCAAGATAATTTTCAGCCAATCGCTATGCTGCTCATATTATAAGCTAGAACAGTTGGGCAATGGCAAGGAGCAGTAGTGTAGGCAAGAATTTGTTTCAGGGGGGGGGGGGGGGGGATAGGGAGAACGCGCTTGTGATCCAACATCAGATCGGGGCATGTAGTGTGGTCGAGTGTCGTTTTGTGCTGTGCGTAGCCAAGGAGATGTCGTGGAAGTGCCTTTTGCCTCCACTACGCCACTGGCAAAGAGCAATTACGAACCAGAAGCTTCGCGAATTTCACCTCTGTCTTGTCTCCCCCTCTTTCAGGCTTGAATTGATTTTGCCTTCTTTTTGCCGGCAAAGGAAAGAAGGAACAGGATAGAAAGGAAAGGCAGGGATATCAACCAGTCTAGAAGGACTAATAAGCTACCCCACAATGTGGAAAGGCATTATTAGGTTTTAAAGATTGATGAACACGTCCACAAGTTTGTCAGTAAAAATATCACTGGAAAGCAACAAAACATTCATCGATATCGAAGAAATACAGCGTCTTGTTAAAGGGACGCCCTCGTCTCTCTCAAATACTGATTACGAAACAAGAATCTTTTCCCTTGAACAATGTGGTCATGAAAACACTGTGTTTAGTTGATGTAAATCCACTGTTCACTCGCTCTTTTTTTTTATCGCAGTGACCTCACGTTCAAGATCTGCATGACGCGAATATTAAACACAAATCGCAAGAGCACAAAACTATTCCTTTTAAGGGCGCACTTCCACGGCATAAATATCAACCGCATGCTGGCTATGCTGGCTTTTTTTCTCGATTATTTATGTTATCTTGACTTCTTTCCTTTTTCTGTCCTCCTACCTTCTCTTCCTCTATCTTTTCCCTCCTCCTGAAAGAGTAAAGGGAGTAAGCAGGTGGTGTACTCCTCCTGTTCACGTTGTCACACTGCTCTCTCCCTCTTTCCTCATTGCCATTGTGGTTGCTTATCCGATAATAATAATAATAATATTAATAATAATAATAATAATAATAATAATAATAATAATAATAATAATTATAACAAACTTGTGTTTCTTGCCAATTTTCTCGGTTTACTCTGTATATTTCACATTTGTCATCGCAAATACATTCCTCACAGGAAAACTTTCTCGTGTTGCCCTTATTCCGCGGTGAGGTAGGACCAAACAAGCTGCACCTGTTGTTCCACCATCCTTGCTGTTGAGGCATGTTCTGTACGCTACGTGAAAACAGACTTCAACTTGAACCTTTTCGCAGCGCTAACGCAGCGTCATAAATTGATAGTTATGTTTCTTTCTCGCCGCATGTTTTTCTACATCATTGTCAAGCAATATGATGCCCACTCCGTCAGTCTGTTTAATGAACTTTCTAGTACTTCACATTGAACGTTCTACTTTTAAGGAAAACTTATAGTCGAGTGACATCGACTAATCAGACTATGACGCGAGAAACTGTTCTTTCTTAATTGACATGAACAACTGGCAAATGCTTTTACGAATTTAACTAAATTTCCTATAGCTCTCTCTCTCTCTCAGACACACACAAACAAAAAAGCTTCTTATACAGCCTTGTTGCCAAACGGAGATTATCGCGTAGCAGTTTGAAGTTACCGTCGACACGCACGCTTCGCAACGGGTACCTCAACTCTTCAAATAATCGCTACTTTTCGATAGTAGTTTTTTTAGAACATCAGGGGTGTTCCTTGAGTGCCAAAAGGCTTTTTTCAATATATTTCGAAGTAATTACTGTAAAAATTAGGCTGCTCAACATCTGTCATGTTTTCTCCTCATAAAAAGAATGCTTGTAAGAGCCGGTTTTGAAATGCGATGCATTTCTTAGTGAGCTTCGGTGACTTTGAGCGTATCTATCTATTTAGCCGCTTACGTTTGAGGGCTCTCGTGGTCACCCCCTTAACTTGGCGTGAACCAAAATAAACATTGGAGGGTAAGATGATTTGACTAATATGACGCACTGATCAAGACAAGACCGATGGAGGCGGAAATGTTGTAGGCCCGTGTGCTCAGATTTGGGTGCACGTTAAAGAACCCCAGGTGGTCTAAATTTCCGGAGCCCTCCACTACGGCGTCTCTCATAATCATATAGTGGTTTTGGGACGTTAAACGCCACATATCATCATGATCAAGACAAGAATAATGTACCATTCCCGTCGCGTGCATCGTCAAATACTTCCCGCCAGACAGTGGCACATACCCACGGGCGGGTATGTGCCGCTGGTATGCGGGTATGTGCCAAGGGTGATTGACACTTATAATATAATATCTACCCAAAAAACGACGAGAACACACATGGGCAATTTTAACACGTGAGCGTTCAGCGCACCCGACAACGGTAGCGTCGACACAGTGAAGGCATATAATAAATGTCAGTGTTAAGAAGCACCTGACATAGGCAGCGCTGACCCCCCAACGAATAATAAATTTCAGTGTCCCAGCATGAATCGAATCCAATCATTCTGAGTGGCAGTCAAGCATTCTGCCACAGAGCTACGCCAGGTCTCGGAGCTTCTTTTCAAATAGACGCTAATCTTCGTGAAATGTCTATAGTGGTTCACACTCAACATCCCTCAGCAAGCTTCGCAGAATGTCGATTCCCAAGTACGTGGGATCTGCCACATTTTTTTCTCTCTCTCTCTCTTTTCATCTACTTTATTTTAAGAGCTTCTTTGGCAAGCTTCTTATGCTCGCACCTTTTCCGGTGGTGGCGGGGTGTACACTTCTCTGGTGATTTAAGAAATGTGCACTACACTGCACACCGTCATTTCAGCCACTGTACCGCCACTCAAGGCATCCTTTTCGGCGATTCTAACATTGCTCGCTAGATTGCACGCCACCACTCAAGGCAGCTTACACCACTCTCGGAACGTAAGCTTTCTTTAACTTCCCCGGGAGCTCACGCAGTGAACGCTCTTCGTAACCGCTCGGTCGCATGAACTTCCTGAAGCTAAAGCAGCAGCGCGGTGGGCTCGCGATGCACCAGCAGCTCTTGCTCATTGCCGAGGCCCTCTGGTGACAGCCGGAGACATGTAAGAACGCTGCCACGTCTATATATGACGGTAGGAGATGTGTACAGAGGATTCGCGGATTACCCGATCATCTCCGAGCAATCTCCTCAAACATAATTCAAGTTGTAGATATGGCAGTGATGAGTGTGTGTGTGTGCGTGTGTGTGTGTGCGTGTGTGCGTGTGTGCGTGTGTGTGTGTGTGTGTGTGTGTGTGTGTGTGTGTGTGTGTGTGTGTGTGTGTGTGTGTGTGTGTGTGTGTGTGTGTGTGTGTGTGTGTGTGTGTGTGTGTGTTCACGGCAAGACTCTGCAGACAAAACAGTACTGCAAGCTAGGATAAAAGCTGCTTTACACTTTCTTATTTTTCGAATGAAAACGCCCCATTAGCTTTCCTCTCCCTTGCTACTTTCTTTATTTCTATCCTGTGGGTCTTTGTTTAAGTTTTCATTCACTAGTTAATGAAATCACTGCAACGCAGAGCTTCAAGAACAAGAAAACTTGCTAATTAGTCAAAGATAACCAGCGAATAACCAGTGCGCTCTCACTTTTTGGTTCTTTGTGTGAGCTAATGTCAGTCTTAGTGTACATGGCTCCTGAAGTACAGACTGAATGAAACGTGCCACTTCAGGATCTTCCTGCTACTGTTTTCTTTCGTTTTGTTTTTCCTTCATCTTTGCTTTTTCCTCTCTCTCTCTTTCTCTCTGCAGTCTACCTCTATTCTCCGGCGTCGTTAAACGCCGCCTGCCACACGAACGCAAACAAAGAGCAGCGAATAAGGGAATGCACAAAGAGAACGAGGCAAGAAGGTCGTTAGAGGCCACATGAGGTTCCTAATTAGTTTGAGAAACGCTGTCGGAAACCCAAAGCGGTCCCATGGCAATCCCCCGACTCCGACCGCGTGCTTAGTACGCTCCCGGCCGTGCGCTCTCTTTGTTCAAAACCTTCTCGAGCGTTATCTTTTCGTTTCAACGTGTCGTTTCTCTGTTATGTGTCGTTTACTTTTTTTGTACTATAGCTAAGGAATCGTAAGTATGTACCTCTTCTTCGCTGCGTTTTTTATACATACCAAGTCATTGCGGTGTGCTCCCGGGGTTTATTGAGACTAAATGAAGTACGCCGCTAGCAGTTTTAGCACGTCCTCGCGGGGCACTCGGAAAGTTTGCTCGCTACAAATTGGCGTAGCCAAAGGTGCACTAAACTAATCTCTTTTTACCGATGTCATTAAATATCTATTATGTACATTCTCAAGCAGTGGCACTATGTAACTTCAAATAAATAAAAAAAATCAGTTCGTCTCGCACAGCAAGCGTGACTGAAATCTGTCTATCAGGTTTGATTTACGGGAAGATGCATTTACAAAGAGGCTTGTAATTTCAATTCATAAAGAGACAGAGAAATGTTAAGTGAAAGGCAGAGAGGTTAACCTGGTAGATTGAAAGATGCGGGATCCTTAAGCTTCACCTTTAAGAGTTGAACGCAATAGCGATATCCTGTCCCTAGTGCGTACTGAGTTCAAAGTGGCTTGAGTCAGTGAAGCTTTCGCATACGGCTGCACTCTGTGTGTATGGGCAAAATGCTTGAAACATAGGACAGTTGTGCGTGTGAACTTGCTATGCATCTACTTCGTGACCTTAGGAAAATGCCGCAGTAGAGTGTGCCTTTTGCAGTGGGTGGCCCGCTTTAAATCAAATGCTCATAATAAGCGCGTGTTCTGACGCCCGATCACAGTGTATACGCTTGTGCCACGCATTATCACTGCAACATTACATCTTGCATGTGATGCAAGTATAGAAGACGCGTGTGTTTGTGAAGCATGTAACTCACTTTCACTGCACTTCCATGCAAAGGAAGTTGTTTTCACTGCATTACTAAGCAGCCACATGGCTCTGCGGTGGAACACTTGCTTGCCCCGCATCATACCCGGGTTCGATCTTCACTTGAACCCATCACTTCTTACTATTTATTTTATATAGATCTTTTTCAATTCTTTGGTCACGCTCAAGATGATCTTTCGCTCGCAACCAACGACGCCGACCACGATGGCAAAACTGAAATTTTTGCGCAATGAGCTCTTTGACGCTATATCGCATTAAACATGAATGTGGTGAACGTAATAACCATGTTCAAAATATGTGTTCAGTGGCACATGCAGGGTGCACTTCCAGGTTTCATTATATTCTATTATAAATCGACAAGACGTACACCGCGCTGATAGTCACGTGATGAGCGAATTACATGGTTATGACGCCTAGCATGTTTTGTTCGTCGGTGACACAATATTGGGGCAAAATGTCTGCATGTTTTATAAGGAATACACTGCTTGAAACGTGCATAAATTAAAGCATGAAACAAAGCGTTGAGTCTCTGGACTGCCCCAAAAGCACATCACTCGTAAGTTGTTGCATCGCTTTCTTGTACCACTTTAGAGGATTGCATCAAGTTCTCAAAATATACACAAAACGAGAACGCCTGATTAACCTGCTTCAGTACGGTTCTGTTAAGAGCATCTTAAACAGCTTGTTTAAGCAAATTCTAGCTCATTAACATGAGGCACTGAATTAGAACAAACCTAAGTGCGCAGATAACGCGCAGCAGGTAAACATAGCTCGAAAAGCGAATGTATGAAGAAAGTGGGGTGCGTGAAGTCATATTGGGAAAATAAATTCACCGTCTTGTTTTCCTCAGCCTAAACCTGAATATACGACATCTCTTATGTATGTATTGTCTATAAAGAAGAGCAGACAGACTTGGCATCCCAAGCATTTTTTCAAAGTCGGTGCGGTCGATAAGTATCGTTTATTTATTTATTTATTCATTTATTTATTTATTTATTTATTTATTTATTTATTTATTTATTTATTTATTTATTTATTTATTTACAATGTCTCAAAGGCGCCAATAACGGGGCTCCACATGAGGGCTGGGCTATTACAAAGGAAGACGCTCTATCACTGCTGTGAAGCTGATGACACTGGAGTGGTGCACAAGGGGAGGAGGAAGGCCATTTCAATCTTGATCGGTCTTGACAAAAAAGGGATGAAAGGTGCGCCGTCGCGTGAGCACTTGGCGGATAAACAATTTTCCCGTGATTGATGCGGTCTGAATCGCGATAGACTGGCTTGATGGTGGGAGTACGAGTTGATTCATGATGGAACTTGAAAAACACGCACAGACGAGAAACACAGCGGCATGATGAAACGGTGGCGAGGTTGGCACGAGATTCAAGTTCGGTTCAAATCATTTCAATCAGGCTCAAAATATGATTTCAATCGGGTCTAAATATCGAGGTCCCATTGTTTTCCGCAGCAGCTATTCAAGACGCTCTACAAAGAAACGAGTCTTTGACGGAACCCGGTGGTACCTTTTTTTAACAAGAGCCCTGGTCACTAAGTTTGCTTTGCGCTCGTAATGAACGGACCCCGCATAACGAAGCGGCACGGCGTGGCTTTGTAAGGTGTGCGCGTCCACCTGGATTCATACGCTGACCGTTTTCACAAGATGTTTACTAAAGAACGACACACCGCTGAAATGGCTTTCCCTCGGATATAGAAGAACGTGATTGCTTGCATCTTCATCCCTCTTGAATGAGATCTTCTCTTAATTAAAAGAGACGTTCTTATCGGCGACTGTCGATGAAACACCGCTGGTAAGCTCGCGCCACTGGCAAGGGAGTGCTGATGGCTTCGTCCGTTTAAGGGTTCGATGGCAACACATGCTTGCCCGAGACAGCTCCAGCCTTTCATTTTTTCATATATATATATCGATAGTTTGGCGTTGTCTTCGTTCTTGCTGATGATACAGTTGTCTATGCGGCTTCGCAAAAGGCGCTGTTGCGTTGCCCGTGTTGTGTTGTTCCCCTGGTGGCTTGTAAGATAACACTCTTCTCTTCCTCCCTGTCAATTCCGTGAAAGCTGCCTCGCGGGACCTCGATATCCTCCTGGCTTGCTGAAACGTATCGTGCACCCGCTAGTAAAACAAGCATAAAATGGTACTCGACATTAACGCCGTGTTTTCTTTGATGTGGGTTGATGCTTCTTTTTTTTGCGTTGCTCTTCTTCCGGCGCAGTATAAGCGGCCCTCACAGCAGATTCTCTGGAACGAAGTCGACCATCTGTGAGAGCTGGCTGGCAAAAAAAGATCAACTCGCTGCCTGTTTCACTCCTCGCATAAAGAATGCACCAATACTTCTTCGAGCTGTAAACAACTCTTGTTGTGAGAACGCAGTGGAGTATAACTGTTACACTTATTTATATCTGGAAGTGCGGTGCTTAAAACTGGACAAGTCTAAGCGAACACCGTGGTCATGTTGCGTTTGAAAAATGGGAGCGTGCGGCCGTTAGAAATTGAGGATTGCAGCAACAGTATAATGGACTTCAGTTTGATGTCGGAGGCTAGCTATGGGATTAGGGGTGCGTACTATTTTTGAAAAATGGTTTCCAAGTAAAGGTATGGACATGCTGGTTCAATACAGCGGGCTGTTAATTGGTTCGCCCCGTCGACGAAAAAAAATGTGTTTGTGTTAGACTGAAGAAAGTATATTGTACACAGCGAAACACAATTACGTCTGATAGCCGCCTTTGCGCTCACTTTTACGTCATATTTTTACTTCGCGAAAGCTGTTCCAATCATCATCCCGCAGCAGCAGCAGCAGCAGCACCACCACCACCACCACCACCAGCATCTCCTCCTCCTCACACACTATTCTTCGGCTGCGCCACACAACACACGAAGGTGCACTCCAAGCAAAAATATGCATAATGTCTATTCACAGTCCTAACAGTTTACCTTGGTAGCACTTATGGCTCCTTACTGGCTATCCCATTTTTGTAGCCTGTTCCTTCTCTGAGTTGTGCCCCAGAGTAAATACGTAAAACAAACTCAAGCTTAAACTTCTTGAATGGCTTTATGGACAAAGCTCCTTCGGGTATGAGTCGTTCCCTCCTCTGTTTGTATGAAGTATGTATGTGGCCAACTCTAGTTCACGAACTGCTCACTAGATGACATTGTGTGTATGCCCTTGAAAATAATATATATAGATGGCGTTAGTGGTTTTCGTATAGTTTATGATTGACTTGGATATGTGGCGCTGCTATAATAAGAAATTTAGAGTGAGCCTTTGATGAATTCAGCAACGCTATTGGTCGAGCATCATCACTGGCCCATGGATGGTTCATTTTCACGGCGGAGAAGACAACTCTAAGAAGATGAAGCCTACAACGCCGATACTCCACAGATTCCGGGCAGAGCAGACGCTGTTGACAACGGCTGTTTTTATTCTCACCGAGCTTCTTTGGTACTGTGGCCATGTTGCCTGTTGGTCGCGAGAAATGTGTGCAAGTGCATTTTGTGCTGAATTGTACTACGTACAGCCCATGTAATTAGACGTGAGTGCAGCGGATGTAGCTATAGGAGGATTAGTGTCAAGTCAGGGGAGAATCAGCACTTGGTTCTTTTTTATCTATCCACGGCACTGGAAAACTTGTTGTATTTGCATTACCAACAGACGCAGCGAATACGGTATACATGCAGAGTTGATTAGCGTGTGTCCGCTACGTACGTCTGAATTGATAAGATGGGTAAAACACCAAAAAGTGAAAAGAGAAGTTAAAAAAACAAAAAGTTTGCAGCATATCCACGGAGTGAATGATGGAGAGTGGGGCGAAGCATTCGTCCGTCCATGCGTCCGTCTGTGTGACCGTCCATGCGTCTGTTCGTGCGCCCGTCCCTGCGTTCGTTCATGCATCCGCCCCTGCGTCCGTTCATGCGTCCATCCATGCATCTGTCTGTGTGTCCGTTCGCCCATCTATTCAACACTCCAAATCCCACCATCTCGCATCTTTTTATCATATATTCGCCATATAGAAGCACCGCCATTCAGTGGACATTCCAAGGACCAAACGAGAGGTGGCACACGCACACTTTCTTACGGCTTGCGCTTCGGGTCTACTTCCCACCTTCAACCACCTTGAGTTCATGGTATATACTAGTTCACTGTATTCATGGCACTGCGGCCCAATGCTCGCTAAACCTTTCTAAAACCAAGGAGGTTACGCCCAGCGAGTATAACGTAGCAACCTTTTCCTGTCAGATAGTGCTCAATGTACATGCCAGTGGCTGCTAATGTGAAATGAGAGACAGGAGGATTCAGCTTTTAATTTCTTACGGCTTGCGCTTCGTATCTGCTTCCCCCCTTTAACCACCTCGAATTCATCCATGGTATATACTAGTTCATTGTATTCATGGCCCTGCGGCTCAACGCTCACTAAACCTTTCTAAAACTAAGCAGGTTACACCCAGCGAGTATAATGTAGCAACACTTTCTTGTCCGATAGTGCTCAATGTACATGCCAATGGCTGCTAATGGGGATCGCAGCGTGCGCGTTGACTAAAAGCCAAATGCCCCCGTCTCTCATTCCCCATTAGCAGCCATTGGCATGTACATTGAGCACTATTTTTTATTGTTAAACAACGCACAGAAGAAATCTCTCACTGGCACCACCTTGGAGGTCAAATGTTATACCTTGCAGGTCAAAGCGTAAGACTGGTTACATACTAAGACGGGACGCGGGACGAACGGGTGCCGCTATAAGGAGCTTCGCCCCTAATAATTCTTCGAATCGGCTAAGTGTTGCAGCTAGCGTGTGATTTTAATGCAGCTTTCAAGCGAAATGAATTTTTGACACAAAAGAGCTGTTGAACAACAATTCATATGAGCTCTTGTGAGCCGTGAATGTAATACGAGCGTAATACGAGAGCAGCACGTAACACAGGCGTCACACAGCCACTCTCTATTACTATACTGCCTGATTCAGTTGAAAACTATAAAACTACAGCTGGCTTCCTCACACAGTTAACGATTGAGCCTAACGCCATGAAAAAATGGCATCCCTAACTGGCTCAATTGTGATCGAAAGTGCGAAAATAGCTTCATATTCGTAAATGGGAAAAACAGCGGAAGGCAAGATGAAGCTAATGTGTGATGAACTATAAATATATATCTCACTGGTTCAACAAGCCGACGCACTTTGTTTCATTATTGCATATGAAGAATGCAAGCATTAAATCTAGAGTCGTAGGCGTGACCAGAGCAACCAGGTTTCACTCGTACTTTCATGAAAATGGAAAGAAATTTGAAAAAAAAAAAGCAACGCTAGTACTCTGAACTTGAAGCGCGAGCACGGCTCCTACGCGAGTGGTAAGTGACTTTCCCGCAAGACATTTGAACCCAAGATGACGTACCTTGGCACAACTCTTCCACCTAAACGTAGCTTATACGGTAACTAAAAAATTCACAGCATATTCTCGGAGTGAATGATTGTGACTGGGGCGAAGAGTCCGTTCGTCCCTCGGTCCGTCTGATGCGTGCTCTGGTGGGATACGAGTGAATGGACGGACCGATGGACACTTCGCCCCTATCATCATCATTCACTTCGGGTATATGCTGTAATCTTTTTCTTTTGTTGTTTGAGTGAAGCCACGACCATTTAGTCATCTGACTACTTTTTTTTGCTTTCCGAACTTATTCATATATAAAATAGTTGCACAACGAAGCTACCAAACTTCAAGCATTCAAATCATACAGAAAACTCAAGATGACATTTATTTA
Source organism: Rhipicephalus microplus (assembly GCF_043290135.1). NCBI lineage: Eukaryota > Metazoa > Arthropoda > Arachnida > Ixodida > Ixodidae > Rhipicephalus > Rhipicephalus microplus. The sequence continues at coordinate 255,282,344 of NC_134701.1, forward strand.
TCCCGGATTGTACTTTCCGCCGTAACACACTAAGAAAGCTGCGGACCAATGCAGCACCATAAATTGCCTGTATGTATGACATCTCTAGCAAATAAGTTGGCACTGTCGCGTGTCTTCTCAGCTTCTAAAGTCGAAACCATAGAATTTCTTAGGTGACCTGTGTGACATTTCTGAACTTGACGCTGGTGAAAGGTGACATGAGAAACAATAGGAATGAGCCACTGTGTAGTTAGCAAAATAAAATATAAAATACTATGCGTATTCAGAGAAAGCAAATAAATGAAAGGCAGGAAAGTTAACCAGACGAGAATCCGGTTTGGTACCCAGCGCGAAGCATAACGAAATGAGGGGAAAAAAGGGAAATAAGAGCGCTTCACGTACATAGCAGTACGACCGGTCACTTAGTTATAGTGTAATCGAATGATATAAATCGTTATAGTGCAGCAACTATTGATCGTTATGTTTGAAAGCGGATTCGGGTCTTCGACAAATGGCGTGTCGCATTTGCGTACCTTTTTCACCACACTACAACGCATTGTCCTTCGCGACACGAATAATTTAGCGAGACTGGCTGCTCTTAACAGTTCCGCTACAGCTATACAGTGTCGCAAACGTACTCGGTAACGAACAAGTGACCGCCTTCCACAACTTTCGACTGCCAATCGAAACTATTGCTAAGCAGCATTCAGGATGCGTCGGCTATTAAACCTAACCATTCGCGAGGCACTAGCGTCAGTAATTAACCCAATGCCGCATAGTTGATGTGATAGGCATTGCACGTGCCGTATAGAAACGTTTATACATCACTGTTTTTCCTTTCCTTTTTCATTCTTTTGTATCTCGCTTCCCAGCAGTGCCACGTGGAGATAAACAAAAACGCGACTACTACAACGTTTTATGAGACTCGTAACATGTCAACCAATACATACATTTTGTTGCTCCTTAGGGCTAAATAAAGACTGTTAACGACAACCTGCCGTGTCGAACTACAACTCTGCGTGGGTAGCGGTTTTCCGATCGACAATGCACATCTGACAGACCACATGATTCTACAGTGGCAGGCGCGTTCTGGGAGAATACTTCAAAAGCTAAGTGGTGCGCTGTACCTTTGAGCACATCAATTTACGACGCTACGGTCTATGTCGATCGATCTTTCGATGCTGGTAGCGCGAGATAGACACGGCTCTGATACTTGGCGAAACCGGTGCGAGGCGGCGTAAATTTGCCATCGGGAACTCGTAAAATATGGCGCCCTTTTTGTGCCTTCGGCTTGTTTCTTAGCACTCTATACAGAAAAAAAAAGACGAGAGCCACGTTTAACAGAACCGCGTTTAAAACAAAAGCCACAGGAATTTCAAAACATAGATACTACAGCGAAGAAGTAAAGGCCAACGCTGCACATAACGCGCATGCGCTCCCCATGCCCGTCCATGTTATTCTCTCGCTCTGGTATATAGCCTCATTTCATTAAGGTTATCTATTCGCCGCGTAAGAAACCACCGCCCAAAAGCTGTCTCGCATCGGGCTACACTATACACCACGGCCTAGAAGGGCGAAGACGATGGGACAGAATGAGAGGAGAAAGGTTGGTAGGGGAAGCTCCGCTGCTGCAATGGCTGGCCATTAAATATTACTTGTCATTAATTCAGCTCAATGCCCCGCCTATGCAGACCCCGCCTTGGCTATATATTCGCGAACTGAACCTTGCGCGCCCCATAAAGCACGTTGCGAGCCTCCTCGCGGCCTAGACTCGCATGGCTTGCCGGCGGCATATACCTCTCGCCTGTCGCGCTTTGCGTATGCAAAGAACGATGTTTATTGAGCCAGAAACACTGACGGTGCTGTGAACGAGTCTCACCCCCCCTTTTTTTTACATCTTCTCCCGTGCCCACTCCACACCCCATGCCACCCACCCATCTTTGCCTCCCCCATCTCGCCCATCCCTTTTATTCCTGCCCCTATGTTTTTTTGTTTTTTTTTGTAGCTACTGGTTTACTGTGCACTTCGACTCTAAACGGCATCCTCGGAAGCAAGATGTAATTACTTGCTAGCGGCAAGCACGCTGACAAAAAGATTCAATGTTTAGTGCCGCGGGCGCTCACGTTTTGCAATAGCTCTAGTTCTTTTTTTTTTTCTTTTCTCTTAAATATATCGCACCCTTCGCTTTAACAGTATCTCGGAAAAAGACTCTTGTATGATGCGATATAACAATGAGATGGAAGTGAGTGAAATAGCGTGAAGAAAGTGGGCGTAGTTCGACTTGCTGGGACGTTCTTTTTCCTGGCGTGTATTTGTCGGGTTGTCACGTATTGTATTATAGATGAATTTAGGCCACTGTCTGAGTACCTGGAGCGTTGGATTTTTTTTCTTGTTTATAGTTCCCATTCAGTTGCCCTTCTATTGTTCTAACACAGGTTTTAAGAAAGCGATTTGGCATTGCGACATTTTTCCACTTGATGAACGCTGCAATCATTCGCGAAATCGCGATTGAAGTTGAGCGGCGTGGAAAGTGGAAAAAAGCAAAGAAAAAGTACATGAGCACTGCAGGCACAATATTTCAACGTTCCTAATAATGCCGTATTTTGGTAACAGTGCAATGTTCAAAAATTGCAAAAAGTTATGTAGATGTTCAACTTCAAAAGGCGCTTGCTGAATCTATAATTACGCTTTTTTTTCTATTTTCGTAATTATTATTACCAACTTAGGGAGCACTATTTTGACGACGTAATGATGAAAAAGTCACAGCTTTGCCGCAAAGGCGAAGAAATGAACGCAATAGCAACAAATCGGAAGGTCACACGCCGAACGGCAAGCAGATAGAAATGTGCCCCACGTTTCTCTCGCACAAATGACGCACGAAACGTACTCACAGGTACAGATGAACGCGAATAAGCGTCTCAGTTGTTACTTAGCTGTGTATGCAAGCCTTTTCGTAAACGGAGATTATGCAACAATTGCAGTGACCTTTGTGCACCCGGTGACTACAACAGAACCGTTCCGGTGAAAGCCCAAGGCCAGCCAAGACGTACGATTGTCCCCAACGCGAGATTAGCGCACGCGTTATCGACCACCCTGCTTCCACTCTGCGGATGGACAGAAAGACGGATGAACAGACGGACGAACAGATGAACAAACGCATGAACGCGTGGAGGCTTTGCCCTACTCATCATCATTCACTCCGTGGATATGCTGTGATTTTTTTAAACCATTTTGCGACAACTACTACAAGCACAGCATCTTGCCTACTATGCCACAAAGTATTATATTTTTGTGAATTAGAGAAAGCTGCTCGGAAAAGAGGAGCGCTTCGAGATAGGTAATAGTGCACTTCTAGTTGTAAAAGACTATGTCTACTTAGGTCAGGTAACAACCGCGGAGCCGAACCACGAGATTGAAGTAACTAGAAGAATAAGAATGGGGTGGAGCACATTTGGCAAGCACTCTCAAATTATTACAGGTAGACTGCCATTATCCCTCAAGAGGAAGGTATATAACAGCTGTATCTTGCCGGTACTTAGCTACGGAGCAGAAACCTGGAGGCGTACAAAGAGGGTTCAGCTTAAATTGGGGACGACGCAGCGAGCAATGTAAAGAAAAATGGTAGGTGTAACCTTAATTAAGAGACAAGAAGAGAGCAGAGTAGATTAGGGAACAAACGGGGGTTAAGAATATCGTAGCTGAAATCAAGAAGAAGAAATGGACGTGGGCTGGGCATGTAGCACGTAGACAGGATAACCGCTGGTCGTTAAGGGTAACTAACTGGATTCCAAGAGAAGGCAAGCGGGTTAGGGTTAGGGGGAGACAGATGGTTAGGTGGGCAGACGAGATTAAGAAGTTTGCGGGTATAAATTGGCAGCAGCAAGCACAGGACCGGGTTAACTGGCGGAACATGGAAGAGGCCTTTGTCCTGCAGTGGACGTAATCAGGCTGATGATGATGATGTTGATGATGAATTAGAGAAGCGACCACTATGCCAATAATCTTCATTTTTTGCAGAAGAGTACCAGCTGCCTATTTGTAAGGTGTCATGTTCACTCTGTTGATGCTGTGATTTAAAAGGTTCAAGAATTAGGGTGAGGCTTTTGGAATTGGTTGGATCATTCAACTCGCCGCTCGTTACACGGTTTGCATTGTGTAACGTCTGGTTGTTACATGGCGTTACAACCACAGGTGGACGTGTTATAGGCGGGACTGCTCCTGGCTCACCAGAGATTGCTCAATCGCTGGTCCATCGATCCGCCCATCCATCTGTGGTTCGTCCATCCGTCCATTCATCCGTCCGTGTTCGTCCGTCCATACATCTGTATTTTGTCCGTACATTATTCCGTTCATCCGTGATTTATCCATCCTTCTTCTATCGATTCATGGTTCATCAATCCGTCCATCCACGCTTCGTCCGTCCATCCGTCTGTTTATCTATGGTTTGTCCATGCGTCTACCCTATCGCGTTAACTGTGACATTGCGTTTCACAACTTACGTGCGGCCCGCGACCACCTTCACAATGAGCTTGTTCTTGTGATGAATGCCGTTTAATACACGTGAATGTGAAAAGCCATGTTTTTACACGCTTCTGCTTTAATAAGATTACATGCTTCAGCGATGTATAACAGTCCAGCTAATCACCGCAAAACACGCCATGATAATTTGTCTGCATTTATTAAGTGCTACCTGCCACGTGCAAGATTGCCTCTATAGTAAACGAATTCATCCAGATATTTTGGCGCTTGCGTGAAACAACTGTCATATAGTCAATACGGACAAGTTTTCATGTTGAAGTTGAGTATGCACGATAGGCTGACTCTCGGTTGAAAAAGAGAAATTAGCATGCATACCAACTTGTCTTGCCGGCGTTGTCAAACAAGTTTCTGGCCCAATGAATTTACTCACGAGTACACCTTCCTACAGCAGCATACAAACGATAATGCCTGATTTTCACTGTTTTCTACAGGAGTTCTTTCATTTCTCGACGAAAAAATTGCGTGTGCAACTTTCTTTTGTTGCACACGTGCCTGCAGTTCCTGTTCGGTTAACCAGTCTTTTAGAGTCAACTTGAACAGGCATAGAGAATCCAGCAGCTATGTATGTTTGAGTTTCCAAGTCATCTCTGTAGTTGCCATCGCTCGGCCCATTTGTGTCTCTTTTCTAAATTTTTTACTGATGATTACCACACGTGCCGGACCATAAAAAACGAAAGCTGCAATAAATGTGCTTCCTAAAGGCGTATAAAGCCCCCCTTATCAGCCGGTTTCCTATTTTCGAACCCATTCGTCATCGTTATATTACACATGCCTCTACAGATACGGGACAAAGCATCTTTATTTTTTCATTTCGGTTGCTTGTTCCGTTTCAAAAAACGGCTGCTATTTCAGACGCATCCTTTGATTTATTTAGCACAGACCCATGAAACATTAAAATAACTTTTTTTTTGTAAGCCAGCCGGCCCGCGATACTAAATATCGTTTCACATGTTAGTGCTGCCGACTCTGCTGTATAAGATATTCGGAATCACGCTTTCTTTAAGAGCTTCGCGATTTCAATATTACGTACTGTGTTCCAGTGATAAATCATGTACACTGTTGTGCCTATTATTAGAGACTCGAAAGCGTTTTGTAACTGCGTTTTCCAGCCTGATTGTAAAATCAAATTCAACGTAGCAAGAATTTCTCTAGCTCTTTTTTTTTATCGCAGTTTTTGTAGTGGTCGCTTCGTGCAGCACAAAGAAGCTTTCCTTTGCCTGTCCAGATAAGTGCGGATGCGCAGGTAGAAACAAACTGAAGTCGCAAGCCATTCAATCGTTGTTGTTCTTTCTTCGAACATTCAGTATAGCAACAAGCGTAAGATTAGATGGTTGTAGGGTCATCTAAAAACCTGCATTGCTCCGACTGTGCTCTTTTCTGAAAAGTCACTGAAACTCAGAAGATTTTCATGCTGTAAAGGCTGATAAAGAAGGTACAATATATTTATTTGTATTTCTCATCCGTACAGGCTCTTACTGAAGGCAAAAAATAAATAGCATAACCGATAATGAATGGCAATGCCGCATGAAAAATGGCAATGCTGGCAAACCTTGCGGAAATAATTTGTTCTGTCGTCATCACCCCAATGGTCCTTTGCCATTCTAATCATTACTGCCTCTCTCCGCCGCGGTGGTCTAGTGGCTAAGGTACTCGGCTACTGGCCCGCAGATCGTGGGATTGAATCCCGGCTGTGGCGGCTGCATTTTCGATGGAGGCGGAAATGTTGTAGGCCTGCGTGCTCAAGTTTGGGTGCACGTTAAAAAACCCCAGGTGGTCAAAAATTCTGGAAACCTTTACTGCGGCGTCTCTCGTAATTATATTGTGGTTTTGGGACGCAAAACCCCACATATAAAAACGATAATCATTACTGCCTCTTTTGCTATTTTTATGGGGTTCCCGAATAAACAAAAATGGCCCCCTTGTTCAAGGCGGGCACTACTTTTTCTTTGAATCGAATGATGACGCGGAATTTCAATATGCGAAGAACAGGGCGTAGGACTTTACGTCGGTTAACTTTAATTATTCTACCTGGAATGACGTCATTCGTCTTTTTCGCCTCCTCGCGATACCGTTGTTTGGTGGAGACGCTGAGTTGCCGAACACGTAGGGGGGAACTATTACGCTCGTCCATGGATATGCGAACGCACGCATCTTTCTCTGTAGACGCGCGATGCAATTAAATGTGCACCGCCAGAATGTGGCGGGCATGACGTCCACGCACGCGCGTCGCTGTGTGAAAGAATATCACATTGAACAATGCTTTGCCGTATTACTTTTTTGTAGCCATCACAGCGTGCGAAGCACCTGAACGTGAAGCAGCCTGTAACCTAAATCGCGTGCCAAAATACACAATAAAGTTTATCCGTCTATTCGTCCACTTCGCCCCGCATGCGAGGATGTAGCCATGCAAGCACACATGTTCTAGAAGTACAAGGCAACGTACTCTAACCGCAATACTGCTTCGGCCAGGTGGGAGGCGACCCTCCTCAGCTCCCTTCTGGCCGTCCAGCAGGCCTGCGGAGTGGTTCAGAGGCATGACCTGACGTGGGAGTCACCCGCTGCAAGACTTCGCAAGTTTCACGCCCACACCTGCCAAGCGTGAAGGGAACACGCCGGCTTTTTCATAATCGCGTAGCCTTTTAGCACATCTGTAGCTTCTAATGGTTATGTCACACTGTGCTTCATGCATTCGCCTAAGCTGACTAGATGACAGGTCGTCTTTCTTTTCTTTCTCGTCCTCTACGCAGCCCACTGCATTGCGACACAACCTGCGATTCGTGAGGTGTTTCAAGCCTTCTACACCTCCCATGGTTTTGCACTGCCTCCGATATCGGCCCACCTATTACCAGGCAACGATGGCATGTGATGACAGCATATGACATCATGATGCCAGATATTTCGACGTCCTCTGAAGTTATAATCACGTCGTAATATGACATCATTGTACGATGACGATCCTTTTTTTTTTTTTGAGCCACTTAAACTTTCACAGTGATGGTCCCTTCTGACGTTTCAAAAGACATCTAGGGCTTTCACCTTAATAGACGTTCAGTTTTCTTCATCTCTGGGAATCCACAATCCACGTCTTATACGATGTGGAAATAGACCAATGTGCTTTCATAGCCTGGTTGAGGTCCTCGATGCGTGGGCATGTTCATACGACAGCGAGCTAGAGAGATGTGCGTATATGTGTGTCGAGGAGGTTGGGATGCATCTAACGATGTTCGTCCTATATATAAATATGCCCGCGCAAGCGACATGTCCATCACTGCCGAACGCGCTCAGAGCAACTATATAGAGAGGAGCGACGCAGGAGAACGGAGGGGAGCACCGCGGCTTGTTTAATTATGGTCAGGACCCTGGCTTCCACAGGGATCAGGAGACTGAGGAAGAAGCTATGCGTGTGCATCCTCGCCGCCTGCACGGCTTCTCGAAAACTCGCGCTGAAGTGGAGATCCGGCGCGGAGCAATAGGAGAGGCTGGTGCTAGCCTTTCGGCCGAGCGACTTCGTCGAAGCGACAGTTCCATTTCAAGCTCCACTTCGCTTGCTCGCGCGTCTCTCTGTGTGTGCGCGGGCGAAAAAAAGGAGGGGGAGCGTCTTGAAGTTGAAGGAAGAGCCTGCGCCCTTATCTCTCAAGCAGGCACTGTTCCCGTCCACTCACCCACTTGCACCTCACAATGAACACACAATCGGCCGTGGCGCGAAGCGCCGCTTCTTACGCTTTCATTTTTTTTTTACTTTTTTTGTGAAGCGAACCATCTCTCTCTTGTTCCTTGCACGCACAGAGCGCATGAAGGCCTCAGTAAGAATTTTTTTTTAAAGAAAACAGTTCAAGGAGGGACTGGAAAAAGGAGACGAAGCATTTCCGAAGTAGATTTGCGTGCGGTGGCCCTTATCGACTGCTCGGGACAACCGCAGCGGTATCTCCATTTTATGTGTTCCGTCGGTTAGCCGTGCGTGTCGTTAAAGGATAGTGGTCACACGAATGAACTATATAGTGGACGCTATCAGAAAGACTAAGCCGAGGCATGTCTCGGATCGCACGTACGGGCCTTCCCGACTGGCCGTCGCGTCTTCTCAGAACTTGGCTTCGTTAGCGCAGCGCTCAAGAGACTCTCCGGGAAGTCGTGCGTGAAGAAGGTCTCACATTCGTTCCACGCGAGTTTGTTTCGGAGAGCTCGCTGCGGGAAGTGTGAGCTTGTACGTAAAGGGTATTCATCGTTCGGCCTTTCTTTCTTTCGCTTCAAACCCCGCACTAAATCGAATCGCACCACGCTTCCAGTCGTCGGGCGAAGTGTCGTTTACAACGGTTGCTTGAAGTTCTCGTGAAGTTAAGCTAAGCTTTCCTCTCTTTTTTTTTTCACGTTGTTACTTGATGTTATGAAGCCACCTGGCGTTGCAAATGAATGTAGTCTCTTCGTTCCCTGGATATCAAATTCGGGATTGAGCTTGAATTCGGGATTGAAAGACGATAGTCTTTCTTGGGGATTTTCGACGCAGAAATTTTGGTCTGTCTGTCTGTCTGTCTGTCTGTCTGTCTTTCTGTCTGTCTGTGAATTTGTCTGTTTGTCTACTCTTAATGACATCGGGTACTTGAAACGGCCGACCCCATCCGCCGCACACACCTTTGTTGCTCAAGTTTGAACGGTTCATGCTTGTGCAATTGTCAATTAATAAGCAATTATTGCGCATGTCTGGGGCACCATAACAACACGTATATATTCTGCATGTGCGTCTTTTATTAAAAAGGCATACATAAGTAATTTTAAAGACTGTAGCGCTTATCACGCTGCGCTGACACTCTAACGCTTGCACGGAAAGGCGAGTGTTTCCAACGCTTTGCTAAAACGAAACGGTGGTGGTACCTACCCGTCGTTCTGCGTTCTACACCTTATCACCTCTGAGACGGGAGCAAGGAGCCACGCGCTTTGTTTTTGAAAAAAACTACCAGATGGCGCTCATGTCTCACGTGTGCCGTGACTTGATGTGTTTGTTCGCCTCCGCTGCATGCTCGGGGCACTCTAACGCAGCGCCTCCAGAATACCATTCACCGATTTTCTTGAGCAGAACATCAAATAAATGTTTTGTTCACTCTCTCCACACGCAAGACTATCGTCTTTCGACGACATTTGCAGTATAAGTGCACATACAGGGCCATTTTTTTCTTTCTGTATACAGCCTCAGAGCGGGAGGAGGGGTGATGCAGAAATGACGTGCTTTATTTTGCAGGCTGGTCTACCTTCACATGAATTCAGAACATTCTTCAGCTATATTCATACCAACAAATCATCATTTACAAAAAGCCCGCACTGACCAAAGCAGGTTACTTCTTGTTCCGCACATTTTTTAGTTTCTTTTCTTCTGCGTGAATTGGGCTGAATAGGTGACCGGTAATATGAGCAACCACAGGGAACTGTGAGATACGACGGCTTTCAGTTCAATGCACCATGCGGGTTAGCAGCGGCACGCGTGCATTTTTGTACCGCTCCGTTGAAAAAAGCATCTTTTTGTGCAATGTCAGTGCTTTAGAAGTTGGTTTTTTGTTTCTGCTAATCGTGACTGTGACGACGACAAGCTACGAAAGCTATGAACGATAAGAAAACTTTTTTACCTCACTAAAATGATCTTCAAGGTTCTTATGTAGCTCGGGGTATATTGTCAGTTTCGCTAGCAGATCACTCGATACAGAAGACAGTTTTCATTGTATGATACGTTACTGCAGATACAAATCACCATTTTAAAGATATCAGGGGTTGGGGATGACTGTAGCACTGTGCTAAGAGTTCATTTCGGGATCGCTGCTTCGGCCGACATCTTTGTTCTATCGGCATGAAGCGCAGCACTTATTGAATGCGTTGAGATATCCTTTCTTTTTCTAGCCTCCAGCGTTCTATAAATTGCAGTTCTTAGTCGATCGATCGATTGATTGATTGATTGATTGATTAATTGATTGATTGATTGATTGATTGATTGATTGATTGATTGATTGATTGATTGATTGATACGTGAGGTTTAACGTACCAAAACTACCATATGATTATGAGAGACGCCGTAGAGGAGGGCTCCGGGAATTTCGACCACCTATTTCTTAGTCGAAGCCAGATGCTTATTGGAACGCTAATCTCGATCGAGCTGCGAGGCACGGCGGCACATAAACAATACAGTCAGACATAGATGGCGCTGAAGAATTGAAACACTGCGCTTGTTTAACGCAGTTCTTACTTTGTGTGCCATCCTCGCGCACATTTTAGCCAAGAAAAACGTAAATGAACTCGTCCAATGCTTCGTGTAAACTTACTCTTGAGTGAACCTTTCGCGTTTTTTGTCATATATTATATGGGTGCAATTGCCGGCGCTCATCTCGTATGACAGGTAGATTCTGCCCGCGCGTTTCCGTAATATTTTTGCCAGGTGCGCCTGCGTGACAGTTTATTTCTCCATATAATATCGCAGCAAATCTACGCGTAAGCTTTTCATTAGTGCGTAATACATACGTACCTGTGATAAAATGGTCTTCGCACACTCTGACTTAAACGTTCGGTACCCAAAGTTTGTCGCTGTTGCTCTCTTCACAGCCGCGGCCCACCTCAATTTGCTTTCTTCGTTTCGTGGGAATGGATGCATGCATTTGCCTTTCACGCTCGAGTTGGAGCAGCCAACGACTGAACAACTGACCATGGTTTATCAAGACGAAGATAAACGGGTGACCGCGTGCGCGAATCCCGAATAATCTGAGGCTGGAGGCGAAGCGGTTCGCCATCGTCTGCTCTTCTCAAACCGGAAGCCGGCAGCAGACGACGCATCCAACAATCCCTCGCTCTTTTACTGGTCACCTATTGAGACTAACCGACAGGTTAATGGTGGGGGTTTGTGAGAAAAAAGATAGAAATTTTACACGGGCTGATTTATATCATATCTTGAACACTAAAAATTAAAGGGCTCCCTCAGCCCTAAGCGCCATCCGGTCATGGCGTATTTCTTTTTTCTGGATCCTCGCTTTGCTGTAACGGCGCACTTCAGCGCACCGAGATCACTGAGCCTAGCTACAACAGTAACACCTTGAAGAGCAACCAGGCGCTTTTCTTTTTAAAAGAAAAAGTCCCATGTTTGCGCGTCGCTTACATAAACCCGTTTCAGGCATCGCTGGTCCCCTTTTCATGCAAATGCGCTCTACAACGCGTGCCGAGCTTTTAAATAAATAAACAAGCAGCGATGAGAATGCAAGCGAGTAAGAAAACGATTGTCCTTTCACGCGTTCATCACACCTCAGCGCTTCCATGGTTCAACGGTTCGCTAAAACACGTAAAAACAGCTATACCTTATTTACACTTCAAACGGCGTTCAACGAGGCAACCTTTTGTTCTCAGCAGCCGCGCGACAGAGATTAAGCCGGGGTAAGAAGGTTGACGCGATGTGCTCAACATATGAGGCAAGGTTGACCTCTATAGCAAAGAAACGCCTACGCCATCACTCGCTTGCATACGCAGCTGGGGGCCCCGTCGGGAACCGAAGGTGACACGGTCTGAAACGCGGTTGAGCGGAGCGTCAAAATCTTGTCATATTCTTACTTGGGAAGTTCTTCTTGTCAGCATTTCCAGCCGGTGGCGTTGCAGTGTTAGTAACCACCCGAGTTGCTTCCACAGGGAAAGTGCACGCGCTCGCCATGAGAGCAGACCTGTTTTTATTAAATTCCGCGTAGGTGCGCGCAAGAATTTTGCGGGCTGCTACACTTCAATATGCAGTTCGCTGCAACGTTCCTCTTTTCGTCCCCCAAAGCGGTGCCTTTAGTGTCTGTGTGTTGCTCTTAGCATGTTGTTACTACGTCAGATTGTTTTTTATTGTGTGCGCTGTACTACTCTTTCTCTCTCTCATTGTTTTCTCTCTTCTTCTACGTCCTGTTGAGGGGTTTTACTGGGCTTATTGCTTCTCGTTTTTTTTTTTTTGGGGGGGGGGGGGGGGGGCACGCGTTATATTGGAGTTCAGCGGAACCAACGTAGCCCATTTGTATTTTTCAATATCGCCAGCTGCACACAATTGTACACGTGTATATGAGAAGGGGCGCTGCAGTGCTCGAGTTCCCCGATTGCACGAGCTTGTAATATTAAACGGTGAATATGTTGTTTAAAAAATGGCCCTTTCGGAATTACGGTCGCTGCTTTTATTCACAAATCCTGGCTGCTTTCTGGGATACTCTTGCGCCCCTTGGCACCGAAACACTTTCCGTCGGTGCATGAATCTGCCACGGTTGCAGCCAACATATAAAATCGCATAAATAAATGAAGAAATAAAGGACATAAATAAATGAAGAAATGGACTTAAAATAGGTTTCGCACGTCTTCGAAAATCAAATTTCTTTATTTCTTTTCTGCAGCGAAATGAGATGTCACACGCAATGTCTCTTTTTTTCTATTTAAAAAACGTGTATTAGTTTGCATGACGCCGTCGTAGAGAAAACAAGTAGACGTTGAGAAAGAAAGTTTCTCGAATTTACAAACCCCTTTTTCGTTCTTTTTTGCAAGCGCACTTTGCCCTTTTACGCTTGTTTCGTTCATAGTGTGTCGCCTGGAATATTCCGTAGCGAAAAATTCTAGAGAAACAGTTTATTGTAAACACGGGAAACATGTCTAGGTTGATGAAGCTAACGCATCTGTGAGAAGGTTTTATGCGTGCACTGAAAACGTTAAATAAAAAAACAATTAAAATTTTTAAAGTAAAAAGCATGCCCATAAGCTCCTCTTGTACACCAAAATCATCGTGTGTTATTCAATACGCATGTGGTCTTTGTTTATACACAATCACTATACAGCCATAGATAAAATAAATTCAATTATTACTTGAATAAATTTAGTAATCTCCAGATCATCACAATTATTGCCATTTTTCCGCTGTGTACGTGCTAAAAGCGTAACAATAGATACACGTTAGAGCTGCTAATCTCTTCAAGCTATATCTTGACCTCGGAGTAGGATAAGTTTCTTTGGCATGTTAGTGTTTTCGGAGTTTTTCAGACGCACGGCTTTCACTCCTTACTTTTGCCCCCTAGCATGGTTCACCTTGCTATCACCACTATGGCGTTCCCGTTTAAACTTCAATTAGAAACTGAAAAACAACAATAATAGAATCCTCGCCCCATAACAACCAGTGCCTAAGCAACGATTTGTCGCCACCGCCGCTAAAGGTTTTACGAGCGACTCGGCGTCTGCTCGGGATCATCAGAAGACATCACTTCCCGCACTAGAGATATCACTTGTCTCACTCCAAGTGAAGGAATACGGAACCGATAGGAAACATATAAAAAGCGGGAAGAAAACGCTCATGCGAAAGCTTGTCTACGCATGTATACATCGACGACCGACATGCCAGCGTGAAACATTGTGGTGCCGAATACTTCCAAAGCAAGAGGCCATGCTTTTTACAGAGAGAGTGGAAGAGTTATGTATGGAAGAGTGGACACACAATTGAGGCCATAGATCGGGTCTCAAATGGGCGGCTCGAAGGCGCGCGAGCCGCGCGAGATACGGAGGCCTCATATAACCGTCTCTCGCGCGGTCGCGGACTTTAATCTTGACCAGGGAGACGGAGGGTTGGTTGGGGGACGCAGGCGGTGAGCGGGTGGACGGGGGTCGGTTACGTTGGTCGACGGCGCGAAATAGTCGTTTTTACGAGTGCCGGGCGGCTAGAGCTGTAAACGTGTGACCGAGAGGGAAGACGGGGGATATAAGGAAGAGGCGTGACAGAGAAAGGGGAAGAAGTGAGGCGAGGTCGTAAAGAACGTCCTCCCAACTGCAGTACGTTCAAAGGCAGAGTCATTGCCTGGAAGAGGGGAGGGGGAACAAAAGAGAGAGAAAGAAACAAGGAGGAAGAAGAGAGGTGACACAGCGAGCGATAGGAAGAGGAAGCGGTTGGGAACGAAATGTGGAAGGGAAGAGTTGCGCCCGTTCGTACATCGACGAAACACCCGGCAAATTTTTGGGATATTCGCGCGATGCGGCGAAAGGCCTCGTCTCGTCGCCAACTACGCTATATAGCCGACGCGAGAAGTGCCTTCCCGCGAGCCGTTCATAGCCGGCCAGAGGTGTTCGCCGTGGCGAAGAGGTACGTGGTCGATAGCGATGAGCACGGCCGTAAAAAGCAGGACGCGAATGTGTCCGTGCGTTGTGTTGAGCACGCGTGTCTCGCGCCTTGGTCGTCGTCTCGCATCCACTTTCGTTGCGTGGCCCGAGTGCTTCTCTTCCGGAACGAGGCCATATAAGACGTCGCGTCCTTTCAAAGTTTTAAAAAGGGGACGAGAAAAAGCCTCGCGGAAAGCGCACGACACGGCTAGGGAAGCAAGGTGCCACGGGAAGTATACGAAGGGGGAAACCGTCGCAGGAGGCATTCACGATGCGGAAGAGAAGACACATGAAATCCAAGTTTTCGCGCCTGTGCGTTGTTCCGGTTAGTGTTTTCTGCTGCCGGTTCCTACGTACCTTCTTTTTTTCCTTTTTTTTTGTGGGAAAGAAGAGAAGAGACCTGTAGCTCCCCTGTGAGTGGCACAACGTCCCCCTATTTGTTCTGTCCGCGTTCAAGGTAAAAACAACTTGAGAAAACATAAACAAAAATAAAGGCAGGGGGGTTGAGACAGGCGACGAGACTCCTGCATCGGCACCCGTGTCCTAACGTGTCGTCTTTCTTTCTTTCTTTCTTTCTTTCTTTCTTTCTTTCTTTCTTTCTTTCTTTCTTTCTTTCTTTCCCTCTTTCTTTCTTTCTTTCTTTCTTTGGAACATGCTGCTGGTCCCGTTCCTAGACACGACACTTCCCCAACGTGGTCGACTCGCCAAATTCGCCAAGAAAAGGCCTAGACAAATGTGCTAGCCGTTCTCTTAAAAGCCCCTGAATTCCGTCGCTACGCATGCAAACAGCGAGAGCCGAGAATGCCGTAAGATTTTTGCCCCTGCTCTGACGCAGAGAAGTGCGCGAGCGAATTTGCACAGTGTGCGTTATTACACACGCGGAGAGCCTTACCTTAAGGCATAGCCTTCTTTTTATTCCGATTTCCCGACAAGGAGATCTCTTTTTGTTTGTTCGTTTTGCTTTGCGATGGCAAGAGGCATGGTGCGAATGTACGACTGAGCAGTGAAGTGCTAAAAGAAAAATTTCTGCTTGAGTGTGCTTCTGTAGCGCTTAAAATAAAGCAGTACTCTTTCTTGATAGCCTTCCAGCTACTCTCACTGATTTTTTTTTACATTTCTGAGAATAATGACTACCTAATGTCGTTATTGTATTTCTACTAGTTGTGTCTACTATTCTAATGGAATGAAAGGAGAGAGGGGGGGGGAGGCAAATCATTAGTGATCTCTCTGTGATAGGAATCGGTGTATTACGAAAGTCAGAACCTTTCAAAAAGGTAGTTGAACGTTTATTGGGCACTGTTCCACCACAACGTCGAAGAAATCATTGCTATAGCAAGGAATTGTAATGGCATGCGAAGTACAGCAAGCTGCTGTAAGTCTGCAGCACGTTCCGCAAGCAGAAAGGACGCACAAAAAGAACATGCACAGCATGAGTGTGAACTAACAACTGTCCCAGCTCGACACCCAAAGCGATCTACTCAAGCACCAATGACACGCTGAACGGCCGCAAACAGCTTTCACTATAGTTATGTGTTAGAACCGTGTTCCTTTCGCAAGCGCAGCTCCTGCATCTTACGAAGTGACATTCGTGTCTGTAATATCATGCGAAGCACAATTGCGGTGAAAGACCAAGATGTACAATCCGCCCCGATCACGTGATAAGCACGGGTGACCGCGCCTTGTTGAGGCCAGTGCTCATTGCAACGCACGAGGCGACGACTTCTAAAGCACGCCCTGCGGACACTTCGCGGCTTGCGCCATCTCGCCAGCGGTAACAAGAACACACTGAAGTCCCCCATCTCTGAGCACTGCCAGATGTAAATGGCGTATATAAATAGGTCGCTGTTAGCAACCTAAATAACGTGCACTTAGTGGCCGATTTGGTTAGTGCCGTCCGTAGCGGAGCGAGAGGTTGTAGTCTCGATTCCCGGTGACGAAACTTTTAGGGGGAAGACCTTAGGTTCACACGAAAATCGTCGTTGTCATTGCTCGTTGCAATCTCTAGTTGAAGCGCAGGTGCGAAACATCTCTGCGCAACACTGTCTTCAAGTGTACATAGCGTGCATGTTGTTTAAAAAAACACACATAAAAGGCCATGACAGAATAAGAACGCCATCATTTAACGGGCCACCCAATAATCAAAGCCTATGACAGAACAAAAGGTTAGCATGGGCAAATAAAACACTGTTAACTATACAATATAGGAGACCACAGCATTATAAAAGCAGCAATACGGCAACGCGAAAAACATGTGAACAAACCGAAGCATCTGTGAACAACGAAAAGGCTATGAAAAGGCTGTTAGCCAAAACAAACTGAAGTCACCGATCTCTGAGCACTGCCAGATGTATATGGCGTATATAAATAGGTCACCTTTACGCAAACGCAAATCGTTGCTTTGCGTTTGCGTAGCGCATGTGTCGTACGTTAGCCACTTGTGGATTCCCATTGAGTGACGAATGCTAACGTTACGCCCGCAATACCAGTAAGCTTTGCGTACGGTATTATAAATGTCTCTAATAAAATGCCCCAATACCATAAAAAACATTTCGCCACGAATCAGTCACAACATTTCACACAATCAAAGATCAATAAGGGCTGTTAACGAGAACAAAATAGGTCACAATTCACGATCTGATGCACACTGCTTTTCCCCATTATCAGCATTCACTTCATAGATCTGCAGCAATTTCGTCTTCTAGCTTTGTCTCTTTGCCATCTCTTGGTATATACTACACAGTCATATCCGTGACGTAATTATGTCAATGAAGCCGTGGTGGACCCCGGCATAAACACTCTCGTGTTAAAATGGTACCATGGTTTCGCCGAGTGGGAAATCTGCAGAAACATCCAAGCTGCGGTCCTCCTGTGATTCACTTATGATTACCTGTTCGTCCATGACCGTAGCTGGTAAACACGTCATTTATGAGTGCATCTAGGAACCGGAGGATGACAGTGAGGACACTCATCTGTCATCAGGAACAATGCTAAAACAGCTCCGCTGCTTAGAGGGAAATTCAGGAAACTTGACCTACATATGGAGAAGCGGAGTGGAAGGAACTCACATGTTGAAGACGAAGCTGCGAAAAATATTGTAGGGCCATTACTTTAGAATGATGTCCCAAGCAGCGTTTGCTAACAATTTAACCATTCAGAACTTTGCACAATTTCGCTTCTTCATAAACTTATCAATAAGCTGCACAGAAATTCCAGCGCCGGGCAGCAGTGCCAGCGGTAATCATCAGTGAGACTATTGCAAAGCACGGCCTTGGGAAGTATATACCGTGTATTGCTTCGGAACTCTAACATTAAACGCAGTATAGCTACGAATTGTTCGTGCTTAGAAGAAGTGGGTAACGATTGAGAGAACGATGTTCTCTATATACTATGGGAGAGCTTAAAGCCGGATCGTTTACACAGCTTTGAGAAGTCAAGTGGATCTTTCTGAGGCTTGAAATTAACTCATAACATTCTGAACATCATTTCAAGGGCTTCTTTTTGTCTCAACTTAATATGCTATAGGATGTATTTTTATCGCTTAGTACTTCCATTCATAGTTCTACTATCATACAGTAACTGCAAGCCCTTTGACGGCAGAACGCATTCTGCATGCTGTTTATCACAGACTATTTTTTTATGAAGGTGCTATTACTGAATGCAGTCCAGGTTCCAAAAAATAGACGGAGTAAATATGCATCTACCGCGCTTAATAAAAAAAGAGCACTCCAAAGATTCCCAGTAAAGGCTGTCTTTACTATACGTGCGCTCACTTGAAACTTCGCAGCCCTCATACTATTGTGAGCATATACTAGAAGAACAGTAGGTTTAGCTGATCTCACCCACATAGTCACTAAGCTTTTTCGTCAAGACTAGGGTTTTAGGCAATGATTCGAAGCTATCGGCTACTTTTGCTGTTTTTTTTTTCAAGTGCTAATTGCTTCCCTTACAGGCAGCCAACAGGTAATGTGGCAAGCTTTCTTATTGCCTCGTTTCAAACGCTGCGAAAAAAAGCGCAAAAAGTCTCTTACAATACTAGAAGCACGAAAAAAGCATTGTGAGCACCTGTTCTTATCGCTTCATTATAGATGCTGCTTACAAGCAGAAAAAGGGGCCACTTATCTCCGAAAGCGCCACGTCGGCCCCACTTGCACTTTCTTCGGTAACACCCAGACAATCCCGAAGAGGTACTTACCGAAATGAATGGCTTTTACGAGCCCGAGAGCCAAATGAACCGAGCTCTTTTAATGAGCCTGAAATGACGGTTGCCGCGAAGGCGTGAGGCATGATGGTTTGAGTCTGTTCTTACTCTGATTCGCCGGGACTTGGTTGTACCGGTATTGCGATAAAGCAATAAGACACTAAGAAACTGACAACTTCATTTCATGGCGGCTTTTCCGATCACAATTTCTTCTTTCACGTATTCTCCCTATACCTAGCAAGTACATTACGAGAACATCTATTCGGAGAGAAAAATTGTTCTAGAAATACTTTTTTTTTCTGAGTGTGTGCCGTTGGTATTCAAGAGGCGTAGTCTCCAAGGTAAGCTTATTATGGCGCTTTGTCACCCAGGCAGTCGCTCCTTCAGGTCTCAATAGCCACGTTTCGTTTCCAGTGCTTCACTTTAAGGTGAGATGAAAAAAGAAAGAGGGGGAGGATAGTTGATAAAAAGCAAAGTTCCCTCAAATTTAGGTGGAACTCGAAAGATCCGTGTAGTGGCTGCGCATATTCGAGGCCCCTCGGGAGTGATGATTTCCAGGCAGCAATTCAAAACTTTGAACATAACCACTGATCGAAGTGCAGTTGGCCTTTAAGCTTCCACAGTTCGATGAATATTTTTAAGGTGCTTCATCTGCTCTGCAGTAGCATCGAGAACTTTCTGAACAGAAAATTCTTACTTTATGTTGTTATCTTCACAAGTGAGCTAAGGATAATTGCTTCATCAAAAGTCAAGGCCATGACATACTGTCGGGACATAATGGCGCCGCTATATAAATATTTAGTGTTGTACGGCTGTGTGCCAATTGTGACGCCGATCTTGGCATGAAAGAAGTTTTGGTTCCCTGAACCTTATTTTTTTTTTGCAATCAGACATCGATAACTCACGCTTATTGTAACAATGCTGAACCACAGTGTTGCTGGGATTGTCACAGGTGACAAATAATTAGAATAAACAGAAAAGGCCGGTCACGCGCTAATCCATCAATAGGCAGAAACGGGGTGAATTACGAGGAGCTGAAAGAAACGAAACTGCAAAATGCAAGTTCGGTACGCTTGACAAAAGATAAGCTGTTACTGAGAACACATGCCTGCATTGCATGACCAACAAGCCGCTGCGCTTGTCACGCTGAAAGCTGCCTTATTCACGCTAGGTTCCGAAAGTGGGCGAACATTAGGTCCGAGTTGTGCAATCATGCACCGCTGCTGATCTGCACTGTCGAATGGGCAACGCAGTGTGATTGATCGCAGCAGTACCGCTATAATATGCACCGTCGAATGGGCAACACAATGTCATTGATCGCAGCCATGCCACAGTGTGTGCTCATCATGAATTAATATAAGGATTCTATTGTGAGAGGACATATTTAGTTCAGAGAAGTTCAGACGGACAGTGCCAGAGCACGTGGCTGATATTCTCGGCATATCAATGCGCGAATCACTGAGCGCGATTCTGATGGGAGCTGAATAGGCTTTCATAAACTCACGTAAAACTTTTACGTACGAGTGACAATGGTGATACTAAAAGTAGCTCACGCAAAATCGAGTCTTCAATGAAGGAAAAGAGTTTAAAGGGGTCGTGAAACGCGCGCTCTAAAGCGACAATGCGAAGCCACCGGCGTCCACACGCACTAACTAGGTGACGTTATCATAAGTAATTCTCTGCCTATCGAGGAACGCAGAACTTTTCGGTACTTGCAAGTGCGTGCAACTGGGACGCTCATCAGCGTCTTTTTCATATGCAATCAGCGCTAACTAGAACTCTGACGTCATATTAAGCAGCGTCTTTGTGGGACGCGGATCGCGTATGGCAGACGCCGATGAGCGCCTCATGTGCGTGCTCGATATGCCATAGAGTTCCACGTTTCTCGATAGGCAAAGCTTCTGTGCAGGCCCACTCGGGCTGATGATACAGTTAGCGCATGTGGCTGCCGTTGGTGCCGCATTGTCATTGTAAAGGGACCATTTCACGACCCCTTTAAGCGCAGGCGTTATTGTAGGAACCTTTTCAAACGCCAGTTTAACTTCGTAAACTTATGAAAACGCAATAGAAATATAATAATGCATATTCTAGGAAGTTTTGCATGCCAGAACTATGATTATGATGCACTATCTTGTGTTCTTTTACAAGCACTGACATCGCACAGTATATATGCACCTCTAGCACTTTACTTCCGATAAAATACGACAGCCGTGGCAGGGATTGACAGCAATGCTTCAAAACACGGACACAGGAGAAGAAAAAGGAACAGCACAAACGCAGACTACGGTCTTTTTTTTTTTGCCATACCATGGCCTTCTATTTGTGTAGTCGCGTTCTGTTTCATAGTTTAGATGGTTGCACGCCCTTGCCATGCATATAAAGTTCACGAGTTTCCTTTTAAACGTGACACTTATAGCTTATCATTCTTTTGTAGGAACACGACTGCGTTGAAGGCTCTTACGTCAGATATTGTATAAATACATGTAATGGCTTTATTTTACCGCACTTTCTGGGTTCAAATGAACGACTGTTATCTAAGTGGTGCATATAGCTCTCTGCTGTTATGCCTGCTAATGGAGACGCATTTTGTGATGCTTAATAGTGGTGTAACCAATAAATAAGCAGATAATACCTTCTTGAACGCTAATTACTAAAGTGGTTGTGATAATTCCGTTAGTCTCAGTGCCGCGACAGTGCCTCTTTGTGTTTTTGCCGTTTGTCGTGATGATAGGACATTCTATGACATATGCGCCCCATGCTGTACCTTTACTTGCGACCCGCTGCGCGAATAGTAAATTCATGCAAATGCCCTTTTTGTACATCGGCAGCTTCATGGATGAACTTGATGCTGTAGATTCATATTTTCCTATCAGCGCACGTCGCCAATAACCAAGCATTTCCTTTGTGAGCACACGAACCAGTTTCCATTGCTGGCTCTGCACGCAAATGTAGCCATCATATACTCTTTCTGTGCCCTACAACCACCACTAAGGCCGAAACAGCAATATACTATATTTTCTACGTCATAGCCCGCACAAGCTAAATGAAAATTCGGAGCCAATGTGTAGGTGCAAGTTGAAAAAAATGTTGGTTTGTAAGCTGTCTTCACGACAATGCTTTAAAGTAGCGCAAAGAATGAGAAAGTGACAATGACCACTGAAGTTTGCTGCCGGCGGAGACGGGGGAGTGACAGTGACTGAAACTGAGTGAAAGCTTTCGCTGACTTCGAATGTAGTTAGTGTGATTATTTCTGTCACAGTGTAAGGTTACATTGCATGGCTTAAATGCTCTGGTAATGCGCGACGATAATTTCTCGTAGTTATTCTGCAGGTTGTAGTTGGAATTGCGTGTGATATGCAGTGTGTGTTATGCACGATATTATATGGGCACCAGCAGCAGATCGCCCCGCCGCGGTGGTCTAGTGGCTAAGGTACTCGGCTGCTGACCCGCAGGTCGCGGGTTCAAATCCTGGCTGCGGAGGCTGCATTTCCGATGGAGGCGGAAATGTTGTAGGCCCGTGCACTCAGATTTGGATGCACGTTAAAGAACCCCAGGAAGTCAAAATTTCCGGAACCCTCCACTACGGCGTCTCTCATAATCATATGGTGGTTTTGGGACGTTAAACCCCACAAATCTAATCTACCAGCAGCAGATGCTAAAATATAAAAGGTGTTACTTTATTCATGAGTGTGACAGTCTTACTTAAAGCTTTGTGTATTATTATTTTAGGTGATCCAGCCACGTTTGGCATGAACTTCACTTTGAGACTTTAAGACTAACGAGACAGTACTAAATTTTACACCAAGGCTAGTCTATTGTAATGCCTATCTTCCGGATTCATAGACCTAAGTTACTGTATCACTGGCGCTGCGAGTCTCACTTTTTATTTTTATCTTTTTGTGACAGTGCAACAAAAGTTCACCTTTACAAGATGCTAGAGCAGCTCATTCAGCAATGAATGAATGAATGAATGAATGAATGAATGAATGAATGAATGCAGTAACGCTGGAGGAAACTTTTCACTTATTGAAATTCAACCAAAGCCACGCTTCCTTTTCGCATTGTGTCTAATATTAACGTGACGGGTTTCTAAAAAAGACTGCACATTATCTTTGACGGTACTGTCGGTATATTTCGCTCTAGCAACGAAAAAAAAAATGATTCTTACGGCAATAGCAGTTCTGTGCCCTGTTTAAGTTATTACGACCTGGCGGGGCTATCAAGAAACTCTGGTACGTGTCTTAGGTAACCAGGTACAGGCTTAAATAAACCACATAACAAGCCACTCACCCGGCCGTGAAACAAGGGGCAATGCAACATGGCGTTCGCGTCAACAAAAGCCTCTGGGAATACACTCCAAGTGGTATTGTCTTCAATCTCTCTTCTTGTATCTGTGAAGAACTCTCTAGACACGCATTCGCGCAGCCCTCTCCCCTTATATCCATTGCAAACATCGATAGAGGTGAGGCCCCTGACACTTATAACTTTTTTATGACACCAGCAAAGACCAATATCATTGCATTAGCGTGAGAGTGGCGGTGTCGCCGTGGGGAGCAGCAGCTCATCATCCCCGCGGGGCAACCACGACGAAGAGTGTACAAAAGGGTTTGGGGGAGGTTGAAGGCAGAGGGCGGGCTAGACAGCGTGGCCATCCATGTTTGCTTCTCAGCAATGCTACCAGCGTCCACGGCCCTTGACAGCCGGCTTCCCCGCTCGCCACTTGCATTGCTTCGCACCCGAAATGACCGAGGGTATAGAGAGAGGAAGGCCGCATCGTGCCAAGAATCGGAGACAAAAGACCGCTGGGAATAGAGCGACAACGCAAAAGGACGGCTGCATTAAACTATATAAGTCAGACTGAAAGAGAAGGAAAGGAAGAAAGGGGGAGACTTCCACTTCCTCGTCCTCCTCTTCTCTTGTCCTGTAGTGAGACGTGTCCCTGGGGACAACACATATATTTGTGTGCGTCCGCACGTGGGGCAGCTGCGCGTATCGGGTTCTCTCGGAGCGACGGCAACTGGAGCGCGCATTTTTATCGGAAGTTTGCCAGGCGTCCCAGAGCGATCAGCGACACAGCTCTCGCAGGAACTTGCGCTCTGCGTGGAGCAACGCCCGCGAGTAGATAGAGTGGAAGTAGCCGCTTCCGCGCGGTCTCCTATGGTATGGGTGTAGCAGCGTTGTCGACGCGTTTGCGGAGATATTGTGAAACATATTTCGAAACCAGTCTGACCAGAGCCCGTCCAGTGGATGCCTGCTTGTAGTTCTCGTTTGTCGGTTTCAGCGCATACATAGATATTGCAGACCGTGAGCGCGTCACGTGCCCGCTTTCGAGTAAGCGGACAAGTTAGCCCGGCCATTGGGACTTATCGCTAGGCCGAATCCTTTCAGCTTACCTAACGTATGTTCAGTGCATATCTTGTCAGTTCTGTGGATGCGCGAACGTCAAATATAATGAGACTGGTGTGGTTTGGTTTGGGAAAACTTTATTGTAATGAGATTGGTGAGACGAGAATTTTAGATGCACCAAAATGAGCTGGAAGCTTCTCGCGCTATTCAGCTTTCTAGACGGAAGCACATCTGAAAGGAAATGTTTGATGATTATAAAAATAACAATGCTAATAGATGTTTGCTCAGCTAACCCCCATTAGGCACACGTTCGATGTGCTGTAACAGCATTCGGGTAGTATTTCACCAACTTCAGATAAAGCATAACAAGGTCCTGCTACACCCTTTGTTATCTGGGCGTCGACATATTACACTGCAACTGATTAAGAAAGAAAAAAAAAACTTTTTACAGATAGTCTCTGTCATGCTGAGTGCACTCAGACTCGAAAAAAGTCGAATCATTTGTCCGTAGAGCAGAAGTTTGAAAACAAAAAGGCATGACAGGACGTGTTACCTGCTATGGTGCATCATAATTAGCTGCAATACAAACTAATTTACGGGTTTTCCAGCTGCCTGCCATCCGCTGCAGGGGGCAGGGATCGACGCTGACAAGGCCTGGCGGTAGCTTTTTCGGTTAAACGTACCATGTTCAGGTTATCAATTTGTCCTAGGCGATCGTGCGGCACACAGAGAATGGTTAGGTAAGGTACTTTGCGCAAACTCTTCACCTGCGGCCCTGCTCTCCTCATAGAATACTTGTTTTTCCTCGTTAGACCTTTTCTTGCTGGATGAAGGCCGTTCCAATATGATAAATCTATGCTGAAGTATGCCTTATATTCCATGCGGACGTAATTAATTTTGAAGTCTTGTTCGTGACGCAATCACCGCTGTCGCGGGTATTGCATCACAGTGCTAGAGGGCTTACCTCGTCTTCGCAAAACTTTAATCAACTGTGACATTTGTTTAGTGTATTTTTACATTAACGGATAAAGAACTGTCACTAACGCTAGCCTACAGCTGGCGCCCAAGTGCAGCTAGAAGATTATAGACAAAATGAAAAACTTGAAATGAGATATTTCATCCGGGCAAGGTTGCCCAATATCTGTTGCGGATCGAATGAAAAGGTTTCTTTCTCTCTCTCTCTCTCTCTCTCTCTCTCTCTATATATATATATATATATATATATATATATATATATATATATATATATATATATATATATATATATATATATATATATATATATATATATATATACAATTATTGTGTGTCATGCAAGTTTGTACTCAAAGTTTAGGTAAACGTGAAGAGTTTCATTATTGCGTACAGTAATAATTAAACTTATAAGGGCTTCTTCTAACTGAAAGATTGATAGTAGTGCCCATGACATTTCCTGAGATGAGTTTTGAAGGAACTATAAGTATAGCTGAAGTAGTTGCGTAAAGCCAGCTTTGTACGCCCTCTTTTTTGTAAATATTTTATCCATCATACATCGTATGTAGTATTTGTCACGCTGAGTGACATACTCAATCCAAGCACGGCTGCAATAGATTCATCTTACCAATGGCAGTAATCGTTATATAAGCGCCACTTAATTAAGCTGCAACAAAAAAAAACTAATCCAGGAACTGGAATTAACTTACCTAATTGTCCAATATGCTTTTAATATAACATGGAAAAAGCACTTAAGAACGTATTGTACTAAGGGTAGCGGAAACAGGCTGTGAGTGAACCAGAAGAGGAAGAGTACGAAGTGTGATCGCTGTCCCGCTTCAAGATAGGGCTCAGCTGTGTTGCCTCTTACGTGCAAAGCACCCCCGTTTGCTAGTAATTGGATTTATGTCTACGTTAACGAACCCAAGAGCACTAGAACGATCTGTTCTACCACTCGTCTTCTGGCTGCGCCACACACTTCACCGTGTTGAGCAGTCACTCCAGACTAAGCAAGCCATCAGGAATACCGAGAAAGGCCTTTGGGGCGACGTGGCTGTCAGAGCCAACGGTAAGCGCGGGCTGCTGGCCCACACCGGCCTTGCTTCCTCGGTGGCCCACGGAGTGGCCCTGCATTCGCATGCTCCGCGCAATACACAAAGCTGCGCGAGCGTGCCCAGCCTCGCCCGTATTGTTATTCAGGCCATGCGTTGCGCGCATTTCCGTAGTCGAAGAAGGCAAGAAAAAGCGTCCCCGCACGCGAGAAGAAAGCGGGGGTGGGAATATCGTGAGGGGCTTCCTTGCTGCCGTTGCGACTGTGCGAAGCATGACCAGCGTGCCGTGCTCGCTATGCCGGTATCGATGGCCTGGCCACGAGACTAGCCTGCGTTTTCTTATCTGTTCTTCTTTTTGCCGCGCACGCTGCCTCTGGTGTGGGGACTGCGCTCCTAGTGCTCGCCAGCACTGTTTTCCCGTGTGAGAAGCACACTGTTTCTCCGACAGTTTAAGTCTTCGCGAATGCTATTGCAAACGGTTGCGGTAACTACGCCATTTACCTGCGTTAGTAGGTCGTTTCTGTGGAGTCGCTTAAATGGCGCGCAGCATACGTCAACATTGACGAGAGCCTTTCTGAATTTTAAGCACGTTATCCCGATACTTTTTTCTTACGAGCCAGCGTCTGCACGGAGATCGTAAAGATTCAACGAACCAGCTACAGAGTTCTACAGCCATCGGCTCTTCAGTTTGCTGAACGGTCTTTCGCAGAATACTAATGTGAGCGAAACAGCACCTCACGTGATGCGCTGGAAGAAGAAAGAAACGACCCATGCAGGTTGTGCCTTTTCACAAGCACTTTGTAAGTGTTGTGAAAATGTTTATGTATATCGCCAACTGCGGGGTGGCTTCATGGCATTAACATCTACAACAAGCAACGACGACGCCATTCTTTATCGGCACCCAATATTAAACTAAACGGGTTCAATATCACATGACGACACAAAAAATGAAACTGTACTATCAAAGGGTATAAGATATTATCCGATACAACTTTATCGCTATATAGAACGGGAAGGAGTAAAGTGATGCAATGTTGAGAAAGAGCGAGAGACAAACAAATGGGGAAGGCAGGGAGGTTTACCAAGCCTTGGCTTAGTAGGCCTTGGGTGGAGGAAGCAACGCCCATGTCCCAGACGTTTAAAATGTCCACTTTCTACGGTAGATATTATTGTGTTGTCATTCTAGGGACATGCATGCGTCTGCGGCATATTGATTATCAGGCTATACAACGATCGGGCAGTTTGAAAGCAACCATCGGAAACGGGATTTATATTACCAATCTATATCTTCTTATAAATGTTCAGAAATGAGCACGTCGCCCCATCGCGGTGGTTTAGAGGCTGAAGTACTCGGCTGCTGACCCGCTGGTCGCGGGATCGAATCCCGGCAGTTGCGGCTGCATTTCTGGTGGAGGCGGAAATGTTGCAGGCCCGTGTGCTCATATTTGGGTGCACTTTAAAGAACCCTAGGTGGTCGAAATTTCTGGAGCCCTCCACTACGGCCTCTCTCATAATCAAATGGTGGTTTTGGGACGTTAAACCTCACATATGAATCAAGAACTGAGCACGTCGTAAAAAATATAAAGCACTAATCATATGCGCAAACACTATAGCTTTCGCGGAGAAGCTAGAAAGAAGCCATCAGCCTCACTTATTCACAACCTATTCCAGCATTGGGTAAAAGCAGCTCACATTTAAAACAAGTATTGGCTCTTTATTATCATGTCATGCCTAGCACGACCAACGGTGCGATAGCCGACAGCCTACTCTGCAATGTTGATCAAGTCTTAAAGAAATACATGATGACTACATGATCTTTCGACAGAAAATATACGAACCTCGCATTGAAACAACTGTCCTTTAAAGACAGAATACAGTTGTTAAGATGTATTTCCGGTGTGTTTTTGGTGTGTTGCCACCACTTCATTTATTTTCGGCAGTGCAAAGAATGTACCCGTTTGATATTGCCAAACTTTACTCATACACTTACTTCATAGCTGCTTGGTGTTACCATGCATTTAGCGAATACAGATGTTTTCGAACCCACGCAGCAGACTGAGGCTATCGTCAAAACCGGTTTGTTAGAGAACTGAGTAAACGCACTTGCTCGCTCCTGTCATGGCTAAACAGATAAACAAAAAACAATCTTGCTGGAGCTCGTAAATGGTCGGTGAAAGCTTTCATCAACGAAGCATGTTCCCTTTAAAAGCAATACGGCCTCAAATCTTTGCTCTTCCAATCTCTGAGTCCATCATTGCAGAATAACTTGACGACAAGCCAGCTATATAAGCGTATGGGGTAGTACGAGCTTCTGTTCAGCAATCGCGCTTGAAATGAAAACTTCATGTTTCCATGTATGCCCCTTTTATAGAGCGCACAAAATGCTACCCCACCCCCCTCTTTTATTTATGTGTTTACATCATGCACGTGTTGCGAAAAGCGGATTGCTTTTTGGCGTGCGCGGCTCGTGAAGTTTTCTAATGGGCTCTTTGAAATTGACGCATGCAGCTTTTCGCGCGAGCACTCCGACTACCCGCCGAGTTCGTTAACGAAGTTCATTCGCGAAAACTTTGTAACGCCCAATCCCGTTTACTTCTCCTATCAACCTTCGTCTTGCTCCGCTCTTATCGAAAGACCATGGAATAGTTCCTCAGCACATTAGATTGGTTGCTGTGAGATGCATCTGCTTTTGAGAAAGGCGCACTTCGACGTACCAATCTTTTTCGCTCATTTGCTTCGATATTTGCGGCACAGCTCAAGGATAAATAAGCAGCCAAGTAGCGCCTGCCCTTGCAGATCGTTCATCGACCACAGTTGTTGGGAAAGTTTTTTGCGACACCATGGCGCCTTGAGCACGTGGCGTAAACATTGCTCGTGGGTCCAGCGATTTGCCAATAATGCTTTAATAAAGCGGCGGAAAGCAGAAGGTCGCAAAGAGTGGTTAGCATAGCGTTCTCGTTAATCGCGTTATCGTGCATATAAAGTATTGTTATTGTGACCATACGAAAGGCCAGTGCTCGTCGATATCGCCTTGTGCGTAACCTTAGCGTCTTGAGCCTCGCCCCTCGCAACTTCGAGCGCATGACGATTCCTTGTGTTCTTCGTAACCTCAATTGATGCTAATGCATTCAGGCAGTATAATACTCGAGCTAATATGTTTATATTCTCTTTTTTATAAGATGTTGTTGCTTTTTTTTTTCTTGGAGTGACACACTTACTGGGAATTCTTTGTCGCTCTCATGCCCCCTGTTCGTGAAACCAAATGAGAACAAATCCACTTGCTTGAAACCAAGTGCGGCTATTGCATTCCGAAATAACATTAAGTAAAGTAGGACAAATGGAAGTATTTGAGGCGTACTATTAGGGTGTATAGCATCTCGGCGATCAGCATCAAGATAGAAGGACGCGGGGAGCACGTCTGTTTCAGTTCTGCCTTATGTTTCTTCCTCGTAGCGTTCATGTCTATTTTCAGCGTGAAAGGCGGGTATGTGTATTATTTTGTAACCTTATGTAAATGCAAACACATTGTAGCAGTATAACTTTGGGCCGGAATGCTGAATAACATACACTTTTAACACACTGGTCTCCTTGATCTGAATCATCACAATGTAGGCATGCTCTAAGAACTTAGTTACAATCAACTCATACAAAGCGCATATAGGCACGCATAGGATTATTCATCAAAAAAAGGGGTGGGGGGAACAAGCACTGATATTACAGTCAATTCTGTATCCCCCCCTTCATGTCCACCTTCGTCATTCAACAAAGGCAAGGCAAATCAGAATAAGGAATGATATGAGACTTACTTGGATCCCTCCTTTGCTGCTTAGGAAAAAGGGGTGTACTTGCTCGCTTCGCCCCCCCCCCCCCCTTGGCACGACACATGTGCACATTGTTATGACCGGCATCAGTAGGCGCCATGCTGTCGCTGAGAAGCGTGGTCGGGCAGCGGTCCCACGCCTAGAACCCAGTTTTCTCGGAACCAGCGTCCAGAAATGACGGGGGAGCGGCGCTCTTTTAATCTTCAAACAAGTAGCCGGCTCGCCGAATGCCTATGCCCGCCAGGCATTGTCCCTGCTAGCCGGCGGATGAGACGTCACGTCGCCACGAAGCGGTAAGCCGTTCCAGAGGGGACAACAAAGACAGCGTCTTCCTTTGTAGAAACGGCGACCGCCGCCACAAAGTGCCCTGCTAATTGAGCAGACAGATTGGCGGACCGTTTGATGTCTGCTGTCCGAAGCTTGGGACCCCTCGACCAGTGACACACACGACGAGCAAGAGCCCCTCTGGCGCCACCTTTAAGTGCAGTGATCTTGACTCGAAATTGGCTGTTCACGTGCGCCGTGCCTGCTCGTACCCCTCACCTGTTGTGTGTGTATGTGATTGGTGTTCCACTGAAGAAGGAGGAGCCCGAGAGGGCTTATAACGGCGCCGCAGAGTGCAGGACGTCGCTCTGAACCAAGAAAAGGTTTAACCACCACGCTCGTGGTTTGTGAACTCTTAACCTCATGCTGTAAATATTTGTAAATAGTGCCATAAACCTTGTTTGTTTTTCGTATCCCCATCTTGTAAGCGCTCGTTTCCTCAATCCGAAGCTACACCACGCTACCACAGCACCCCGGGATCACAACAACTGGTGATCAGCGGTGGGATACACCTTCCACCCCGAGTTACGACAACGGTTGGCAGCGGTTGGATTCGAAGCTACAAGTGACAACAACAGTCGGCCCAGGAGAAGCAGCTGGCTCGAGACATGGATCACGTATGGGTGAGTGCTTGGCTTTTCCTTTGAGTGAACCAGGTTCTAAAAGAGGGTTAAATTTTAGAACTGGTAGTTAACTTTGCCGAAAGACTCAGTTTCGCCGTTTCGGAAAGTTATTTTGGAAGTAGCGAGCACTCAGTACGATCATGGACTTACGGGAGCTGCAGAAGTCAGACTTGTTGCTGTTGTGTGAGGAATTGGGGATCGATACAAAGGGTTTGGCACGAAAACCCATAATCATTCAAGCGATTAATGATTTGGGGGCTGATGATGAGGAACTAAGTGAAGAATGGGACCTCATCATCGAAAGAAAACTAAGAGCAGCTCAGATGGAAGGAAAGAGTGAACACGAAAAACTAGGCCTCAAGAGAAAGTTTTTCAATCAAGATTATGAGTTGAGTATGAGGTTGGGACCCCAGCGAGGAGTACTTTTTCTCGACAATGAGGCAGAGTTCGAGATGTCTAGGTACATGCAGCCATATGAGGTATCATGGGATATGGGCCTGTATCTTAGACTCTTTGAACGAAAGTGTAGTCAACTTAAGTGTGAGCGAGACACCTGGTCTCAGAGGCTACGCACGGTTCTGCCCTGCGAGGCAGCGGATGTTGTTGCGCGACTCAGTGAGCAGCACGCGAACAACTACGAAGTTGTGAAAGCAGAGCTAATCAGAAGATTTGGAACTTCTATTAGCAAAAAGAAAGAAAGACTCGCACCGGAGTCTGAAAGCGAGGCGCGTCGCAAAGCGCCGGAAGTTGAGGCGCCTGGTAAAGCGCTTGAAACAGATATCGCGCCAGAGAAAGGCCCGCGTATTCTCGAATGCATCGATGTAGAGCATGCAGAGAACGAGGCCTTGGCCGGTCTCGAGGTAGGGACGATGTCGAAAGACGCTCCTTGCGTGGATGAGGAGGGTGCCAGCAGCCCTGATGGGCCCAGTAAGAGGCTGGAAACCTTCTTCATGCCTCAAGAGGACCTTTGGACATTGTCAAAAGTAGGCATGGTTAGCGCAGTGGCTGATGAGAGCAAGAACGCCATGCTTCAGCAGTGCAGCCCTATTATCGAGGTGATTTGCGAACATCGCAGAAAAAGGAAGAAGCGGAGGCGTTCGTCACTGCGCAAGCCTAGGTCGGGCCCCACTCCGTCCCAACAAAGAAAGGGTAGGCCACTAATCCGTTTAAGGAAACGTCAATGGTGGCGTTCAGGAAGACCGAAGCGGCGAGCCAGATTTGGAGGGGGAAAAGAAGGTGCGTCACCCCAAGGAAAGGCGCGTTTCAGTTCGACGACTTCGGGAAAGCGGCCTTGCCCGAAGGGTCAAAGTCGAAAGGACAGAGTGGCTAAATACCGCGCAGGGGTGAATACAAAGAGAAAATGGCACAGGCTCCCTCCGAGCTACTGGCGTCACTTTCAAATTCCTGAGGGGAACAGGCCAAAGTGGAAAATGAGGCGTGACGGCAGTGCACTGCTTAGAGTTTGTGCATTTAGTAGCCTCAGGCCTGCTGGAAAACAGCCGGGACCGCGACCCCATCGTGTACGATTAAAGGAACCAAGAGAAAAGGGGGTGGTCAGATTGAGTAACACATGCTTATTTCGTATGGTTACTTAGTTTTACTTTGTAGGTGTAATTTCAGTACTTTTAATTTTGTAAGTAACGTAATGCGGTGTAAATTTTTCAGAAGGGAAACCGCCGAACCGAAGGCTGAAAGTTAACATCGATTTGCTTTAATCATTAGGGCTAATATGTACCGAAGGTAAAAACTGGAAAATTGTTATTTTTCTAGTATTTTCAAAGGCTGAGAGTAATTTCGTATGCCTTCACTGTCATGTGGATTTGTCGTGAATTAGCATTTGGAGAAGAAGTTACCATAGGCCGAATAATTTCATAAATTGATTAAGTTTGGCGCGACACGGTAGAGTTGTCGTTACGCACTAGTAGTATTGAGAACATTCTAGTGCACTGTTTTAGCATAAAACCTAAGCCATTGTTGGGAGGTGCTTTAAGGACTATTGCACCTAGGTTTACTTTTGTGTTGTACACGGTGTGTTACAACGTAACGTTTGAATGAATTTAGACAAACTGTAAACGATTAAGCTTTTGGTTAGTAGTGCCATGAATTTTGCAGCGCCGTAAGAATGAGAATAATTGAAAGCGCTCAAAAGAACTCAGTGTTTTGTTTTTTAATCAAAGGTGTTAGCAAAGGCAGGTAACTAACCGAACTAACCTGCTAGAAGGCAGTGTTTGTTATATTTTTTGTGATCGTCTTCTTTGAAGAATGATTGATCTAGTGATCATGAGCATATTATCAAGCTTTCCCTAAACGTTGAGGTAGACCGTTAGGTCACAGTGTAGTTTAAGATTTTGGGAGGCTGGTGAGCTTTATGTCTCCGGGTAGACAATTATGGGCGGCCGTAAACAAAGACGGACGTTCGGACAAAATTAGCGCTCACTGAATCCGAGTTCCTGACTGATGCTCTCAGCGGGACAGAACCGTGTAAGTAGTCAGCGAGAAAAGAAGGAGGCTGCCGTTATATGTCTCGACGACAGTGGCAACGAGTATGATGCGTTCTACTTGAGCCAGAATTTGGGCTCTCGTGAGATAACGTACTGCGCTTCAGGAAACGAATGCGCTTGCCTTGTGTAGGTTATTGATCAGTTGCAGTTTTATCTCGGTGATGCTAAATTTAAAGTAGAGACTGACCATTTTCCCCTTACTTGGCTGCAAACCATGACCTCGAAGAACGGTCGCCTTGTGAGGCGGAGCTTGATTCTTAAGGAAAAAAAAATATCATTTTGACATTAGGTAAAAAAAGGGGCAATTTGAATGGAAACGCTGACGCGCTCAGCCGCTCTTTCTAAGCCATTCTGGGGTGCTCTTTATGTATCAAAATTGATATTTTAGTTTTTTTTGTCGTGCATCTGATTATGAGAAGGTTTAAGATAGCACGTTTGATTTCTCAGCACAAGTGGATCCTGAGAGTTTTGAGTGTGAGCTTTTTGTTAAAGCTAGTAATGAAAATTGGTTTCCATCCCTCTTTTGGCTTGGTTTGATCGAAGGGGGCCGAGTACTTGCTTGTACAGGTGGTCGAGTATCAGAGATGCTGTCGAAGATTCGGCAATCACCCGGACCATGCCACAAGCGAAGGCCAGTTCCTGGCATTCAACTACTGACCTTTTCGTCGTCCCTGCGAGCAGCAGTGTTGACTGCTGCCCTCCGTGACTCATCTGGCGAGGGGGAAGCTGTTATGACCGGCATCAGTAGGCGCCATGCTGTCGCTGAGAAGCGTGGTCGGGCAGCGGTCCCACGCCTAGAACCCAGTTTTCTCGGAACCAGCGTCCAGAAATGACGGGGGAGCGGCGCTCTTTTAATCTTCAAACAAGTAGCCGGCTCGCCGAATGCCTATGCCCGCCAGGCATTGTCCCTGCTAGCCGGCGGATGAGACGTCACGTCGCCACGAAGCGGTAAGCCGTTCCAGAGGGGACAACAAAGACAGCGTCTTCCTTTGTAGAAACGGCGACCGCCGCCACAAAGTGCCCTGCTAATTGAGCAGACAGATTGGCGGACCGTTTGATGTCTGCTGTCCGAAGCTTGGGACCCCTCGACCAGTGACACACACGACGAGCAAGAGCCCCTCTGGCGCCACCTTTAAGTGCAGTGATCTTGACTCGAAATTGGCTGTTCACGTGCGCCGTGCCTGCTCGTACCCCTCACCTGTTGTGTGTGTATGTGATTGGTGTTCCACTGAAGAAGGAGGAGCCCGAGAGGGCTTATAACGGCGCCGCAGAGTGCAGGACGTCGCTCTGAACCAAGAAAAGGTTTAACCACCACGCTCGTGGTTTGTGAACTCTTAACCTCATGCTGTAAATATTTGTAAATAGTGCCATAAACCTTGTTTGTTTTTCGTATCCCCATCTTGTAAGCGCTCGTTTCCTCAATCCGAAGCTACACCACGCTACCACAGCACCCCGGGATCACAACAACATCTATGTGCGCGCCTTACCATTCTCTTTCCCTCAGTGCTTCCGAATAGATTTTTCTTCATTGCCACTTATCTTGTCCATCGAGCATCGTAGCCAACACGTCGTCCGCTATGTTGATCAGCGTGAATAGCATTGAAGTTTACATCCCTCTGTGATTTCGTAGTGACTGATAGCAAGCTACAGCTTGCGAAAAAGTACAAAGCACGTCCTTATTTTTTTTATCTCGAACACGTTTTACCCAGGTGATGTTGCAGCAATTAATCGTTAAACAGACTTTTGTTTGTTTGCTTGTTTGTTTGTTTGTTTGTTTTTCCCTGCTTTGTTTCGGTGTACGGAAGGACACATCTACCCTGGCAGGAAAGTACGAAGCATTGCCGCACAAGCAAACAACATAGCGTAAATGTAGAGTCACCGTCTGTGACCAAAAGCAAACAATGCAACCCCAACTGCGACTCGTCTCGTTATCGTGGTACAAGAGCTAGCTCACGGTAACACATCTCATTACGCACTGCCTGCTGGTGCGATGCGAAAACTAATTTGTTTTTGTCATTATTTACTTTCATCGTCATAGTTTTACTTTTGCTCGTCGACATGGTTTCGACGCACCTACACTGTCTTGTAATTAGAGCTACATGTCGTGACTCTCCATGGTGAGCACCGAGTTAATTATATACTTGCGTGAACAAGCCCATAAATGAATGGTGTTAACACGGAACATAATTCATTCATGGATCAACGTTAATTTGAACTACCACTTTCTCGTCCAGTCAAGATGAATTTCTTAGTAAGAAGCGGCACTTCCATCACGCTCATGCGCATGTCACCTGTTTATGTCTATGCCACGAGACTAACAGATAGCTTGCACGAGACGTCATGGACGCGGCTTCATAGCGAACTGATCTTCAACATGGTGGTTTTGATTACGTCAAGGTAACATAAACACGTTCAGGTTACCCTGCTTCTGCGAGATAATGATGCAGCGTAAGCGCTGTTGGCCTTTGTACATGAACATGCATGTGTGATTAACTTATATGAATAACGCGACGCCACTAACATTGCGTCCCGCATTGTAATGCTCCAAGGTGGCAGCTTCAGTGATGTCAGTGCAGGTCATCTCAATATTTAACGTGTACGTCAGCCACTGTATGAACTTTATTAGTAACTTCGACTTATGAAAATAAAGTTCCGCAATTGACTGTATGGTGCACATTTATTTGTTTTGAGAAAATCGTGTACCAAGCGTCTCACGTTCGCAACTTTGTCGCGGTATCATAACGAATACAGATGCAATGTCTTTCAGAAAACAATAGAAGCTTATGCCTCGGCAGGTAAGGATTGTTTTCGACGAGAAAGTACTGAAGTTTTCAACTGTACAACTAGGCAAAATCAATTCAGGCGGTTCCCACACGTTAAAACGAATTGTTACTAATTTCGAACATTGCATTTCTTACTGTTGAATGTGCTACGTAAATAAAATGGTTCTCATTTTTTTGTTGTTACACTGAACCTGATAACATCGTATAGTTACTGTAACGACGTTTTTTTTTTCCTTCTCAATATGATTTCATTACAATCCCTGCGACTTAGTATAGCAAGCTTTCCTGGTTTCTAGGAACCATTTGGCAGTATTGGCTTGATTAGCTAATGACTTTACTCAATTCCACTTCTGATAGGCGTCTCTAGCACATGGAGTTTTATGAACGCCATTTCTGATAGACATGCTTAACACTACAAGTCTTTATCTTGTTCTTCCTTTTTCGATTATTGTTCTAACAAGTTGGTGTCGACAATTTGCTGAGGGCGCTGCCATTCTGCGATTGTGGCACCAATTGTAACCTATGTTTCGGTGGTGTGTGTGAATGTGCATGAGGCAGTACATCAAACATGCTCCCGTTGAGGAACTTTCAACACACTTTGCATACGCTAAAATCGACCCCCCCCCCCCCCCCCCCGCCTGGCTTCGTGCATGGCCATCCCACACATAGGTGTGCGCAGGGTCCTCCGTAAAGGGGTGGGCCGTGTTTCACCACAGTGTCACCCCTCCCCTTCCACCTGTTGCCTGAATGATGTGACAGTAGATTCGAGATAATATAAAAAAGAAACGAGCTTCGATGAATGGAAATACTGAAGTCCTTGTCCCCTGCTTCCAGTGAGTAAAAAAGAGAAAATAAAATGAGGGAAAGGCAGGGAGGTTAACCAGAAATCAGAGAATCCGGTTTGCTACTCTGCAATGAGGGAAGGGAGAATGGGGAATAAAGATGGGAAAGAAAGGAAGGAGCGAAATAGACGCGAGAAAGAGAAGTGAAAAAAAAAGTGAGGTGGGGTGCTATAGCCTATTCAATGGGCCACCACCACGCAAAAAGTTCAATAAGGCCTTCAGTGATTTTCTGTGCGAAGACAGATTATGTCGCCCGTGCGTAAAAGTTGAAAGTAAGCCCTTCTTGGATCACGACATAAGGAATCCTCGGCTGTCATTATCGTCAGAAACCTTTGTGGCCATAATGATCCGACAATAACGGGACAGGAATATTTGGGTAACGATATGGGACCAGCTTAAGAACCCCCTTCCCGTGTCTACATGATTAAGGGAGTGACCGCACACCTCTCCTCCCACGTGCGCACGTACCAGCGTTATGCGCACATACCTTTGCTAGTAGGACGGCCGGACGGCGCGCTGGTTCCAATCCTCGTTCCTCCTCTCTCGGAGAACAATTTACGTTCTCGTGCTTTGTCACTCAAATGCTGTTGAAGATTAAGCCTACGAAAAGCTAACGCACGTACTTATTTTCTATACCCAGTGCTCAGACGCCGCTATGACGTGAAGGTGTACGAAGAATTCGTCATCAAGGGCAACACGGCTGTCCTACGATGCCACGTACCTGAGTTTGTCCGCGAATACGTCACCGTCACCGCATGGCTCATAGACGAGACCGTCAAGATCAGCGCGGGATTCCACCGTGGTAAGTACGCCTTATTACTAAGGGAAATAAACTTCGAAGTGAAATAAACAGAAGATAATTTTAGGATCACGTAACAACATCTCTGGAAAACTGCGTAAATGACATGAACAAGGATGTGTCCCCTTTCCTGTTTTGTCTGTGCTGTTTTTGCGCTGTCTTCAATAAGTTATAACTATACCAGCTATCAATTACTATTACTAACTATCCCAGCTATCAGTTCTTATTACGTACTGTGTCCGATGACCCATGTATATAGTCTGATCTATATACTTGCCTTATGAATGAATCTAAATTTTCTGTACACTCATCACGGGCGTACAGCGTTTACTGTATTCTCTTACCTTGGTCATCTTAACAGTCCTTTATTATTTGCCGTTCTTGCAGAATAACAGAGCGAGACCCTCATCCAATTCCTTCTTTTGCTCTTCCTCCTTAAATTTTTCTCAATTGCTATACTATATTTGCATGTTTGCTCGTAAGTACGAAATAAAAGTTATTCATCACCGCCTACTGCAAGCAAGGATAAGATATATAAACATGAAATAAAAGTTGTTCATCACCATCTACTCCAAGCGAAAATAAGATATATAAACAAGAAGGCCGTGAGGTTGGCCGGGTATTGGCGGGTGGTTTGCTATCCCGCAGTTCGATGCAAAATAACAGTAGGAAAGAGATAACGTTGAAGTGAATGGGAAGTCACATGAGGAAATCTGAACGAAGTAATAAATTTATCTATAGTGTAACGAAATGTTCCCTGATGACAGAAATATGAATTACCAGCAATGAGAGCATGACGTCCACGTACGCGCCAACGGTCAGACTTTTTAAAATTTTTTATTTAATCGTCATAGCAGCAGGAATGAAAGAATGTTGTTGACTTGGGCGGTGAATAAAAAATTTCTTGCAACGCAGCATACACAAAAGATTCAGACTCAGCTTCTTTTATTTTGTCGTCGTTAGTCATGCTGCATGCTCTCTACTGTGGTTGATTCGTATTCGTCCAACATATCAGAGTGATTTGTTAGACCATTAGGGTATAGAAACACTCGTAGTCCATAGCGAGCGTAGTCTTTTAAAAGTGAAATAACTCGTGCGCAACTCTTCAAGCTGATAAAGAGCAAGAACGTGGGCGCGCTGGTCTGTGAACACCATGAGCGTGGCAGGTTTTCATAGCGATGAAAACGCGCCGACTGCAAAGAATAGATGAGCTACCACAATATGGGGCAGCGCATGTACGAATGCGATAACTGGATTCCCCTCCAGTGGATGCGTCGAAGTGGCGCGCCTGCGGCGTATTGAACGAGCCGAACGACAAGAAGCGGTCATAAGCCCCACACCCGGCCATTCTGGCACGCAGGCAACCGCTAATCCCGGATGAGCTGCTTACGCATTCGCTATACAGGCCACCGGCAAAGCGGCTGTGTTTTTCGCATGAGTCAGCGGAAAGAAAAACGTAAACAAAAAATGTGCCAGATAAGATGGCACACCAACACTACCCACGCCTCTCTGAATATATATACATAGTACAGATACGTTGCATTCTGTATTATCGTAGTTACCTCCTCGGAAAGTGATTTGGCTGAAGTGCTCGCCCCGCTTTCCTGATTGAGAGTTCTCATAAAGCTGCATTGCAGCGTCGATGCTGAATAGGTAGATCCAGGAGGTTTTAGGTTTGCGAGGTTGATGTGCGAGCACTGCTTGCTTTGATACCACCGAACACCTACACTCGGCGGCATTTAGAATGAGCGGGCGGCAAACGAATCGACGCGTATGCGAATAGTGCTCGGTTCATGATTGCGCAAAAATTAAACATGTTTCGCCGAGGAGATTCCGTATATTTGACCACACTGTGGCGTCATCTTGCGAGGTTAGCGCAAAGGACAAAACCTTCACTTTCATTCTTATCTCTAAGGGAAATGTCGATTCATTAGTCATTGCTTTCGTAGTTCTATTATTTTCCATCAATGCTTCGTCCTTTCACCAACCGACTTCTAACGCAGCTGATTGGGCATAATTATGAATAACGCTCCAGCCCTTCTTTTCACAGTTTTATCCCTCTCTGCATTGCGGGCAAAAAAAATGAGCAAGAAACAATACATCTTTTTTAACAACCTCAGTATGCATCTTCAAAAAAATAACACTTTGTGTGGTGTTTAAAAAGCAGTAGGAACCAATGATGTCATTACAAATTACAAACACCGATTCTTGGAGTTAAAGCCGCTCTTTATTTCGAGTAGCCTAGAAAGAAGAAAATTAAGTCACCAGCACAAATTCAGTCAATTCAAACTCTACTCTATGCAATTCTCACTTTTAATGTCCTACAATATCCACCTTTAGCAGAAAACGATTGCTGTTCAGCGGCCACACCAAAGGCTATGTCACACATCAAGTGCATACTGCACACGCTATTGTCGCTCCGATGGACCCATCCTGCCGAACAGCTCAACTTCGGCGGTCGTTATTCCAACGCACGCCACAACCATCAAATTCAGGACAGCCCATGCAACCACAACTAAAGCAGCAGAGACCACAGCGCTTCCCGCTGCGCTGCGTTTCATTAACGACCAAAGCACGCAACGGTGGACGATTTTCTGCGACTGCAAGGCGGCGTGCACTCCAGTCACTTCTGTCAAATCTACGCCGCGGTCCACATGAGCAATTGGTATTTTAAACAGCAGAAATGCTACACCATATAACAGAGAAAGGGCACCACGTTATATTTCAGAGGTTGCCAAGCCACTGTGGAATTATCGGTAACGAACAAGCTGATCAAGCTGCCGGTTCAGCCCGTACAGAAGACAACGACCAGTCAATACCTCTCTCAAGGACGGACGCTGCTAGGAGGCTCCGCATGCTTGCTCGCCAACGCTCCCTGGCTCTTTGGAATGAGCCTCTCTTTACGCATGCAAGATTACGATCCCTTGATCCAACGTTAAGCATGCAGCTTCCAACAAAAATTCGGCAAGGTGACGCTACTGCTCTGTGCAGACTATGGTTGGGAGTCGCGTTTACCCATGCGTACGCGTTCCGCATAGGGATGGCCGACACCGCCGACTGTGCACACTGCGGAGATGAAGAAACAATTCGACATATCCTGTGCGACTGCCCGGAATACAACCTGAAAAGACAACACCTTTGTAATACCCTAAACAAGTTAGATGACCAGCCGCTGTCAGAAGAAAGTATAGTGCGCCATCGTCACGACTCATCTCCACGGAAGAAAGCCGTGCAAGCGCTACTGAGCTTCTTGCGAACTACTGGCCTGTCGGGACGCCTCTTAGTGGACTGATTTTGTGTGTGCGTGTGTGTCGGTGTTTTTTCTCTTCTTTATTTTTTAACTCTCTTTTTCTCTTTCAATCCCTATTCTCTAACCCTAGTGTAGGTTAGCATACCAGATACTAGCATCTGGTTAACCTCCCTGCCTTCCTTTTTTCTCGTTTTTCTCTCACTCTCTATTGTCGCTGCGGCACCTGTACTTGTGAAAAAAAAAATGCCGCTTTTATTGGTTTTGCTTGTAATTTGAATGGTGTTGTTTGATCCTCCAATTATACTTACTCTACAGTGACGCGATTGTGTTTACCTGGATTTACCATAAATGTTGTCTATAAACAGACGCCTTTGTGAAGCATCGGCCTTTTTGTATTGATTTATTCAGCAAGGTAAAAAACGAATTTGTTGAGAAGGTCACAGTCAATACGCGACGCCGATGCTGATGTGGCAGGATATGTAGAATGCCCAGATTTTTACATTAAATAATTGTTTCTCATTGCTTTTCTCATCCCTCACCCTTTCCTAAATGTGTGGTCACAAACATAAAAAGCCGGGTTAACGTCCGTGACTTATTTTTTTTTCTCACACTGGTCGGCAGCACGACATTTTAACAGTATCTTGCTCATTGTTACGGGAACAGTGACTTCATACATTTTCTTATAGCGTACATTCCAGCGCACGCACTTCAAGTGCCTGTCGCATGGTTGATCGTTTTGCTCAAACTTTCTCAGCTCGTCGCACACACATCGCAGGTGACAGGTACAGCCTGTTCCCGACGGGGGAGCTGCACGTGAGAAGGGTGGACGCCACCGACGCCATGTCCCGCTACCAGTGCCAGACGCAGCACAGGCTCACGGGCGAGGTCGTCAGCAGCCCGTCGAGCAGAAAGATCACTGTCAGAGGTGAGCGCAGTGTGTCATATTAAAAACGATAGTCTTTCTTGCGATACTACAACGAAAAAGTTTTGGTCTTTCTGTTGGTGTCTGCACAACGAATAAGTCACCCAGCGAATGTTTAGCCCCGTTGGTCAACGCCCGCCGATATTTATCAGGTAGCTGTGTTACTACTTGCGAACGTTGCGAATCAAAACGCACACATTACGCATGTTTCAGGTGCAACATCAAAATACGCAAGTGTTAGCCAGTGTGTTTTTTTTATTTAAAGATGCACAGATACGTAATTATAAAGACTGAAGTGTTCATGAGGCTTCTCTCAAAATGCGATGCTACGAAAGACAAAGCGGGTGTTTCGAAAATACGATTTGTTGAAATATTCAGGAGCTTGACTAAAACTAAACTTTAACTAAAACAATCCACTGCTGCCACCTAACAGTAACTCGGCGTTCTAAAACACTTTCGTTTCTTCACAATACTGCCAGATGGCACCATACACGTGGCTCCTCCGGAGAGATGACTATCGTCTTTCGACGTCCTTTGCAGCTAAGCACGGAGATACGCAGCCAATTTTACTTCACGAAATTAACGTGTGAGAGCACATTGGCCAATTGTACTGTTTGACATTAAGAGAATAGACTATAGTTCGGCTCTGTTCATTAGAA